>NW_006787038.1:1127242-1131213 GCF_000442215.2 Lipotes vexillifer
CCGGACGCGCAGGCTCAGCGGCCATGGCTCACGGGCCTAGCCGCTCCGTGGCATGTGGGATCCTCCCGGACCGGGGCACGAACCCAGGTCCCCCGCATCGGCAGGCGGACTCTCAACCACTGCGCCACCAGGGAAGCCCGCCAATACATTCTTGATAGGAGAACATTTAGTGCTCCTATCTAAATTCTGCACACCAGCTCTTTTAATAAATATTTACTGAATTTTTCCTATGGTGAACATATATTTACTCAAATGACTATCATTTTCCTCTAGAATATTGAGTTTCAATTTCTCCCTCTACACCAAGCCTGCTTTATCCAGCTTCCTTAATCTATTTCTGGTATTCTCCCCTTCCCCTAGCAGAATTAGCTGTAGAATTGATCTTTTCTCCAATAACTACTCCACTCCACAGTCAGAGTAATAGTTTTGAAACACAAATTGACATGTGACCTTATTCCCTTCTTAAAACCCATCAATGGCTTCCCATTGCTCTTAGTTAAATAAAATAAAAAACCTTTAACTTGACCTTACAGCTCTACATGACCTGGCCTTTGTCACACCATGTCCATCTCACACCATGCTTCCCTCTCTGAGGGAAACTCCTAAAGAGGAAAAAGTGAGGTAAGAATTCAAGGAACACTTCTTGGAAGAGATGAAACTTAAGTAGAAATGGCTACTTATTTGGCTTCCAAATATTAATGGCTAATGTTTGTATATGGGAGGAGAGAAGACACTTCCAACTGAGAAGCAATTTGGGGGTATGAATTGGTTAGAGTACTAGAAAATGTGGTTGGAAAAGTGAGGAGGAGCTAAATCGTGGAAAGCCTGAGGAATCATTTTCAAAGGTCTGGTGGCCACCCCCAGAGAGAATTGAAGGGTGTGGTGATGGGTCGACCTAAGAGACCAGCTAGGAAGCTGTTGCAGTCCAAGAATGCAATAACCTTTTGTACTAGATAGGAGGGTATGAATGCAAAGGAAGGTTATTTGCGGGGGGGGGGGGGAAATAGATATGAAATTGTAATAGACTGGAGAGACGTGAGTCAAAATGATTTCAAGATTTTAAGCCCTTGTGACTAGGAGAATACAATTTAAGGTGGAAGTGGGTATGCATTATAAAACTTCAGTTTTGTTTGCCAAAGTGTCACTAAGGCATCATTAAAATTAATAACAACTATCAAGGTTATAGGATAAAAGATTGTGGCTATCAGGTCTATTAGAATGAGGTTCGGGGGCTTCCCTGGTGGCGCAGTGATTGAGAGTCCGCCTGCTGATGCAGGGGACACGGGTTCGTGCCCCGGTCCGGGAAGATCCCACATGCCGCGGCGTGGCTGGGCCTGTGAGCCATGGCCACTGGGCCTGTGCGTCCGGAGCCTGTGCTCTGCAATAGGAGAGGCCACAACAGTGAGAGGCCCGCGTACCACACAAAAAAAAAAGAATGAGGTTCAACTACATATAATAAGAAATCCAAAATAATTGTGGCTTACACAAAGTAGAATTTCTTTTTTCCCCACAAAAAGGAAGGCTGGAGGTAGTTAGGTACAGACTGGAAGGGGAGCTCTACAGTGTCATCAAGAACTGAGGCTTCTTTCTTTTCACTCCACTTTCTTGGTGCCTGACTTCCATCCTAAAGGATACCTCCTGGTCTAAGATGACTGCTAGAGGTCTAGGCATTGGGCCTGAGCTGTAGGCCAGAAGAATGTGAGAAGGGAGAAAGACAAAAAGGGGCACCATACAACTGACTCCTTTCCTTTTAAGCAGCCTTCCTGGAAATCCCACAGAATTCAGTCATCTGGACTGACTGACCTAGCTGCAAAAGAATGTAATCTTTTATCCTGAGCTGTAATTTTGCTGGGTAAGAATTGGGGTTCTTTTAATAAGGAGGAAAGGGAGAACAGGTATTGGGATAAGCAACCAACATTCTCTGCCACAGGGAACGAGAGACCTGTGCAAGAGCGATGATTGGTCAGTAGAAGTAGAAGAATGTGAGGTGATGGTTATGTTGAAAAGCTCAAAATTAGTGATTTTTGTATGTATGGATGTTAATTTGTGAATTGGACTTCATTCTTAAAATTTGTTGGTTATTGTGTGAATTATAAATAAAGGGTAGGGACTGTTTTTTGTTTTCTTTACTGTATGTTTGGTGTTCCAAAAATGAGTGAATAGCTTTTAAGAGATCTTGCAGACCTTTGTCTTTGGGGCGTTGGTTTCCAAGGAAGTAAATAGAAGATCTCAGCTTTTTTTTTTTAATCTTTATGAGGCAAACAACTCAAGAAATGGTCATCTTTTAATATTGACTGTTTTTAGTAGTCAGCTTAGTAATACTTATGTCTACTCAGCAGGTTCTGAGTAGATATTTCTAGTTATGAAGAGAAACACTTGGTTCTCTGATTTCCACATATTTATCAAGATTCTAAGATTAAAAAAAAGAAGATTGTTAAAGTAAAATTTTGTTTTATGCAAATTAACCTGGACTAGGGAATCCAAGGGCTAATTTTTATCTTCACTCTGTCTCACATAGCCTTGATTATAAAAGTCTATCAATATTGTTGAATGAATGATTGAATTATTTCTAAAGCCTGATATTATGTAGGCTCTGGTGATATTACTGTTTAACATAGTAGAATTTGCTTTATAGCCAGTAAAAAAAAAAACAACTGTAATATCCTTTATTAATATATTACATAATATAATTATTAATATAATTACATATATTATATTATTAGTAAGCTATCTTTATAATGACTATATTGGTAGTTTAAAAAAATCTAACTCCTAAGACTACTTTTCAGCAAAATACATAAATAGATTCATTTAGAAGCACTTTTTGAAAACTTGGCCCCAAATGCCAGATAAAGCTATCAGATTTATGCTGCTTAAAATAGTGAAAATCAGTGTTTTCCTCTTCATGTTTTGAGACAACTCCTTACTTTCCTTGTAGCACTTTGTCTGCTGCAGAGTGTGCATGATTTTGCCCTACTTCTGGTAACTGGATTCTTATCCTCTCAATAGCATCAGTATTAAGCCAGCCTTCTTTACCTCCTCCATCCGTATTAAACTTGTCTTGGAAAGAGTCTGTTTATTGGATAATAGAGCTACACTGGGGCTCTGTGACAGTATCTTTTGCTGCCTCGTTAACTCTGGAGCATTAGAACAAGATAAAAATGCCCTAAAGCCTCTTATCTGATGTCTGGTGTAACCTGCTGAAAGCAGGAGTGCTATTAGATAATGTTAGAAATCCAATGGCCCTCTCCAGTGCAGGAAGTACTGATTAAAGCTGAAGTGTCCCTGGAGGACTCTACAGCTGTCACAGGGGTGGTAGCTGCCCTCACCAAAAGGGATATCTGGGCCAGAGGTCCCAGTGGGGTGGTGCCTTAAGAACACACACGTGGCTGCCCCAGCTGTTCTGCTTTGCCTAATGAATTGTTTTACAAGAAGAGGCTGGGTATTGTCATCACAAGCTGCCTTCCTTAGGGACTGGAGCAGGCCAAATAATAAGTAATGTTAGTGATGGTAATTGAAAAGTGATGGCTCTCCTGGGATCTTTATAGCCTGGAGCTGGTTGGCACTTGTGGATTGTCTTGTCCTACCAAGGCCCTTTTTGAAGTGTGCCTTTTTTTTTCCCCCCCCAATTTCATAATAATGTTGTGATTTTTTTTTTTCTCCCCTTCCCACTATAGAAGTTTATTGGCAGAGTCAGTCTTAGGAACATTATAGTGGCTTTAAGTACAAAAGGAACAGCTTTGGGTTTTTCATTAAATTATCAACACTGCAATAGTAACGAAGGGCCACCACATCTTCTTAGTCTCTTGGGGAACCGCTGTAAAGATCTCTCCAGACTTTTAAAAGAAAATTTTAAACTTATACAGATAATTCAGTCTCTTGATTGAATTATCTTAAAAACTTAAAATAAAAACTTTTTAAAAATAGTACGGGAGAATATAAAGTGAAAAGTAAAATCCTTACCTGCTGAA
>NW_006787038.1:1131232-1174246 GCF_000442215.2 Lipotes vexillifer
TGCTGAACTTATCTGAGGAAACCACCAACAGTTTCTCCATGAACATTTCCAGACATTTTCTATGCATTAATGAAGTTTATATATGTTACCACACACAGATGAGGTCATAATACGTATACGTAATGTTTTGTAACTTGTTTTTTCCTCCCCACAATATATCTTAGATATCTTTCCACATCATTTCAGATAGATCTACCTCTTTGTTTCTCAGTTGCTGCATAGAAATTCATAGTATGGATATACCAACGCCAGACTCTTTTTTTTTTTTTTTGCAGTACGTGGGCCTCTCCCGCTGCGGAGCACAGGCTCCGGATGTGCAGGCTCAGCGGCCATGGCTCACGGGCCCAGCCGCTCCGCGGCATGTGGGATCTTCCCAGACCGGGGCACGAACCCGTGTCCCCTGCATCGGCAGGCGGACTCGCAACCACTGCGCCACCAGGGATGCCCAATGCCAGACTCTTTGTTGACAGTTTGACTTGGACCTATGAGTGAATACTTACTCTACCAGTTGGTTGCAATGACTGATTTGTGTTCTATGGTTCAACCTATGATTTTTACATGAAGTGATTTCCTCTCTTCAGGAATGTTGCCTTTAGTTCCAGGACTGTTTTAAAATAGAAAATACTAGAGGCAAAACTTTTTTGGAGGAATGGTGTGAGTCTTGTCATGGATCATCAGCTGGACATATGTAGTGATTTGCACCCTAATGTGTGTTTTAAATTCTTTGCTTAGTTAAATGAGAAGTGTTCTGTCCCAGATAGGTGGGGAAAACAAATAGCCTTTAATGGATGTTGTCTAAGGCATTGATTGGAGGCTTCCTCTAAAGTTGAATGAGTGTTTTCTCCCCTAATTTTCTAGTTCACAAGTTCCAAGAATCAAGTTATGAATGCATTAATGGACTTGGGTAATGATTTGTCAGCACGTGAAAATGAGGACTTAGGTTTCTTGTGTAACAGCTTGGCTAACAAAGCAAGTTTGTGCCTCATGAACTTTAGGGCCCTTGCTAGGAGTGGCAGTGTGATGAATGAAGCAAAGCAATTTTCCAGGAGCATTTTAGGTCAGTGATGGGAGAAATCAGTTGTCTTCTCAGGCAAACAGAAACCTAATTTTAGTTGCATCTGTCTTCAGTAGAATCTATGCAAATTGAGTGGTAAAAATTTTTACTTCCATCAAAAGTAGGAACATTGTAGGTCTTTTTTAACTCAAAGCCCTTTAGACTAATTCTCTCAACACTTCAAAGTTCTGATTTGCCCAAATGTTGAAAGATGTCATTCTAATAAATTGTGAAATGCCAACCTGTTTTGTTTCAAGTTTCTTACACATTTTCCCTCTCCTTGATGTTAGTCATTTGAATTGTTATACAATGCTTAACTTAATACTTGGAGGCTATTATTAATAACAGTTACTATTTATACCCAATTTACTTCTTGTCCAAGCCTTCAGTATTCTTGGGAAACATAGGTATACAGAGATTTTCAGGGGCTCTTGTGGGTGTAGGAGGTCCTCTAGACCTGCGCTGTCCAAAACGGTAGCCACTAGCCGCACGTGGCTATTTGAAGTTAAATTAATTAAAGTTAAATAAAATTTAGAATGTAACTCCTCAGATGCACTCCTCAGTAAATGCTCTCGGGTAGGCACACACGGCTGCTGTCTACCATTTTGGATGGCACAGACATAGAACACTTCCATCAGATGGCACTACTCTAAACTAAAGGTTGGCTAACTGTGGCTCACAGCCCATTTTTGTATTCCCTGTGAACTAAGAATGGTTTTTACATTTTTAAAGCGTTATAAAAATAAAACAAAAAATGGAAGAATATGAGACAGTGACTGACTGTGGCCCACAAAACCTAACATATTAACTGTCTGGCCCTTTACATGAAAAGTTTCCTGACACTTGGACCTATGTCCACTTCTCTTGATAACATTTCAGCTTTTCTGATCAAGTTAGGTTAGGGGTTTCCCTAAGCCATCAGAAGATTGTGAATCTATCAAGCAAATTAGGCAAATTTAGAGCAAAGTTTCTTTCTATAGACAGACTGTGGAATGAGTCCAGAGCTCACACAAATTAGTTCCCTGAAGCTAGCACAACCGGGATGAGCTTTGAAATAGGTAAAATTCTTTGTAGTATAAAGACTTGCAACAGCTTTGTGAATAATACCTACAGTGTAACAGAACATCATTCTGATTTTGTACATTATTTTGTGTCTTTTAAGTACTTATTCTCTCATCTTACTTCTGAAAGAAATAGAATGAATACATTTCAGCAGACGCACTTGACCTTTCAACAAAGAATTTACCGTGAAGGTTTTTAACTGTTCAATTTATTTTCGACTGTCAAATTACTTCAGTCAATCTCTCCTAGGAAAAATGAAGCAAAGAGATTCTTCTGCTGATATTCTCAACATCTGAGAGAATCTTCCCTTGCCAAATGTAGCTCTAACAATTTCTCATTAAATATAAAGCTTACAAAATCTGCCTATAAAATGAGCATCTCGCATTTCTGTGGTAAATTAGAGAGTCAACTTGTTGCTTTCAAGATAGAATCTTGGGGGGCTTCCCTGGTGGAGCAGTGGTTAAGAATCCGCCTGCCAATGCAGGGCACACGGGTTTGAGCCCTGGTCTGGGAAGATCCCACATGCCAAGGAGCAACTAAACCCATGCGCCACAACTACTGAGCCTGCACTCTAGAGCCCGCGAGCCACAACTACTGAGCCTGCATGCTGCAACTACTGAAGCCCGCGCACCTAGAGCCCGTGCTCCGCAACAAGAGAAGCCACCTCAATGAGAAGCCCGTGCACCGCAACAAAGAGTAGCCCCCCCTCGCCGCAACTAGAGAAAACCTGCACGCAGTAACGAAGACCCAACGCAGCCAAATAAATAAATAAATAAGTAAATTTTTAAAAAGATAGAACCTTGACATTCATGAGGGAACTTTGTGAATTCCCAAGTTTGTGATAACCTATAGCGTATCATTTTTTGCCGTAAAATGCATTAACATGTGGTTGAAAAAAATCAGTTTACTCCTTTAGGCTTTTGATGTAAATTATTCCACAATTAGAAGTAACTAAAGTAACTCTCCCACTAAAACAAATGTTACACTACAATATATTAGTAGAAGCATTAATTTGAACTTCTCTGAATCTTCATATTCAAGGTAGTGATACCAGATAATTATGGACTGTATGGTGAGATCATGAAACGTACTGAAGTACAGAAAAAGTCACATTTCAACATTAGCTTTGGAGAAAGAGGCAAATGGTAGAGGAAACAAGGAGATCATTGTGACACAGCATTCTGAGGGGGAACCTTCCTGAAGTGATAGCTTTTTTCTAAAGAACACTATGAATGGTAGCTATGTATTGCTTTATTCCCTGGTACAGAATCAGTGCAAATTTTATTACTGAAAGCTCTGTTCACTGATCATAACTTGTTTTGGTGTCAGTTAACAGTTTGCCATGTTAGAACTTTGACTAAATTTATGAAAACCCCCCAAGTTTCTTCTAAATCTTCAGTGTCTTCCTCTTTGTCATTCTTTGCCAAATCATCTCTAAGTCTTCTCGCTCTTCTGATTCTTCCATGTCACTTTTATGTGTGCCCTCCAAACCTTCGCCACCCTCTTGTCCTGTCAGTATTAATGGTATACTCTTCATTACCTGTGAAAATAATCTCCTTGAAGTCATATACTGCCTTCTTTCATAAGGCATGCCAATAAGCATCTACCCTTTTGGATCACCCAATAATACTTGGGTGATCCAATATTGGATCATCCATAATATTTCTTATATAATCAAGGATGTACCTCTTCTAAAGCTGGCAGTTACCAAATTTGAGATCTTTGTCCACAGCACTTTATGATGCCAGTGAAAGTACAGCAAAGTCATATACCTTGAGCTTGTGTTTTACACTCCACGTGGAAAGTCAGAAGCATTAAGGGGAAGGAACATCACCTTGACTTAGAGTTGTAAACTGTAGTCCTTAAGGATAGCCTTGCACATTGTCCATGATGAGGAGAACTGAAATTCAAGCTTTTGAGAAATTAGATATTTCTCTATTTCTGGCATAAAGTATGTATAAAACCAGTCCAAAAACCATTGCCCTGTATCTGAGATTTTTTATTGGCCTGTCACTATTTGGAAAGGCGTTCTTTTTATGTCCTGAGGATCTCAGATCAGTAGGACAAACATAACTTTTTCATAAAGTCTGCACAATTACTACAAAATAGATAAGTCAGTCTGATCTTAAACTCTGTAAGCTCTATAAGGATATGTGAGCATCTGGGCTTTTCACCACTCAATTCCCAACACTTACATAATTTGTACATGATAAATATTTAATTGTCTAATGGAGCTTACCTTTCCTCTTTCATGATTTATGTTCACAAAGGCATTTTCTTTTTTTTTTTTTTTTTTTTTTTGCATCTGAAGTGGAGTTGATCTCTTTTTTGAATGTAAAAGTTGAATTTTGAATGTGGAAGTTACTTGGCCCAGCCGCTCCGCGGCATGTGGGATCTTCCCGGACCGGGCCACGACCCCGTGTCCCCTGCATCGGCAGGCGGACTCTCAACCACTGCGCCACCAGGGAAGCCCATAATTTTTTTTTTTTTTTTTTGCGGTAAACGGGCCTCTCACCGCCGCGGCCTCTCTAGTTGCGGAGCACAGGCTCCGGACGCGCAGGCCCAGCGGCCATGGTTCACGGGCCCAGCCGCTCCACCGCATGTGGGATCCTCCCAGACCGGGGCACGAACTCGCGTCCACCTGCGTCGGCAGGCGGACTCTCAGCCGCTGCGCCACCAGGGAAGCCCCTCACAAAGGCATTTTCTTTTAACATGTCAGTTTTACCTATGTTAAACAATTTCTTGTTATGACTTATAATCCTTACTTTTTATGAACTCTTTAACTTTACATTTTCTCCCAAATCACATTGTGGTCATAAGTCCCATGTTTTCCTGTATAATTCTCACTGCCTTTTCAGCTGTCATTAAGGTTTCTCGCTCTCTCTTTCTCTCTGTACGATAAATGTTTTGATAAAAGCTTGTGCACTTGCTGCAACATTCCCACACACTTCTGGATATGTGATGGAACTATTCATGTCACGGATCTGAGCCAGCACCAAGAAAAGTATTCCAGCCATCCTTTATTCCAAATTTGTAGAAACTTTTAGTCCTTTCTAGTATCGTGTTATTTTTACTATGTAAACGAGTACCAGTAGGGAATATCAGAGTCACAGTGAGATGCAGGTGGTGAGTGGACTGCTAGGCTCACTCACTAGCTGAATGACTTGCTCCTTCAGTGTGTGTTGTTGAGATTAGTGCATCAGCAAAATTGCAAGTAAACTCCTGTGTTATATTGACTTTCATACTTTCATGGTTGAAATATCATGGATATTAAAGGCTTGAATTCAGATACTACAACTCTTACATTCATGAGTTGTTCAGAATAACTTGCTTTCCTACTTAAGTATAAAGTATAGAAAAATTCGATTCTTTGGTAATGGCATTATTTAGCATTGTATAGAATGTTCCAGTGTAATTTTTCTCTGGAATTTTTGTGACACTGTTAGAAGAAAATAAATGGTTTTTGCCACAAATGAGATCTAATAATTATTTTCTTTAAATTAAAATTATATGGGACTTCTCTGGTGGCACAGAGGTTAAGAATCCGCCTGCCAATGCAGAGGACCTGGGTTTGATCCCTGGTCTGGGAAGATCCCACATGCTGCGGGGCTAAGCCCGTGCGCCGCAACTACTGAGCCTGTGCTCTAGAGCCTGTGAGCCACAACTACTGAGCCTGTGTGCCACAACAACTGAAGCCCACAAGCTTAGAGCTCGTGCTCCGCAGCAAGAGAAGCCACCACAATGAGAAGCACGCGCACCACAATGAAGAGTAGCCCCTGCTCGCTGCAACTAGAGAAAGCCCGCGTGCAGCAACAAGACCCAATGCAGCCAAAAATAAATAAATAAATTTATTTTAAAAAAAAGAATTCTACCCTTAGAAATTACATTGGATTCTGTTTTTATTGTTCAGCACCACTGTGTGAAATGAGCATATGCCAATATGGGCTGTCCCCACCTACATTAGCTTTGGTGTTAGGTGGGTATAAGCAGTGAGATCCCAGTTTGCATGATTAACCTTGTAAGGACTGTGGATCCTTCCATATATAGGAACTACCCCTATACTTTATTTAGGTCAAGAATGAAGCTGGTTTTGCAGAAATTAACAAGTAAATCCTAAAATTCACAGGGAAATACAAGAGACCCAGAAGAGCTAAACAATCTTAAAAAAGAACAAAAGTGAAGTCTCACATTTCCCAGTCTCAGCACTTAATATAAAGCTACAAGTAATCAAGATAGTGTAGTACTGGCATAAGGATAGCTATACAGATCAGTGGAATAGAATTGAGAATCCAGAAATAAACCCTCACAGTTATAGTCAATTAATTTTTGACACGGGTGCCAGATCATTCAATGGGGAAAAATACATAGTCTGTTAAACAAATGGTGCTGGAAAAATGCAATATCTACATGCAAAAACTCAAAATTAAACCCCCTACCTTACACCATATACAAATATTAATTCAAAATGGATTATATGATCCTTCCCTGGTAGTCCAGTGGTAAAGAATCCACTTTACAATGCAGGGGACGTGGGTTCAATCCCTGGTCAGGGGACTAATATCCCGCATGGTGCGGGGCAACTAAGCCCATGCACCACAACTACTGAGCTTGTGCACCTCAACTAGAGCCTGGATGTCACAAACTATAGAACCCACATGCTCTGGAGCCTGCGCACCACAACTAGAGAGAGAAAACCCGCATGCCACAGCTAGAGAGAAAACCATGCACTGCAACAAAGAGCCTGCACGCCACAATGAAGATCCCGTGTGCCACGACTAAGACCCGACGCAGCCAAAAATAAATAAATAAATAATAAATCTTTTTTAAAAAATGGATTATAGACCTAAATGTAAGAGCTAAAACTATAATACTCTTAGAAGAAAACATAGGCATGAATCGTTGTGGCCTTAAATTAGGCAATGTTTCTTAGATATGATAAGGCATAAGCAGAGAAAGGAAATAATAAATTGGGCTTCATCAAAATGTAAAACTTTTATGTTTCAAAGATACCCTCAAGGGGCTTCCCTGGGGGCACAGTGGTTAAGAATCCACCTGCCAATGCAGGGGACACGGGTTTGATCCCTGGTCCAGGAAGATCCCACGTGCCGTGGAGCAACTAAGCTTGTGCGCCACAACTACTGAGCCTGCACACCACAACTACTGAAGCCCTCATGCTCTGGGGCCCACGTGCCGCAACTACTGAGCCCACATGCTGCAGCTCCTGAAGCCCATGTGCCTAGAGCCCATGCTCTGCAACAAGAGAAGCCACCACAATGAGAAGCCCGTGCACTGCAGTGAAGAGTAGTAGCCCCCACTCTCCACACCTAGAGAAAAGACCGTGCGCAGCAATGAAGACCCAACACAGGCAAAAATTAAAAAAAAAAGAAAGATGCCATCAAGAAAGTAATAAAACAGCCCACAGAATGGGAGAAGACTTTTACAAATCATTTCTGTATTGTTTGATAATCCAGAATATATAAAGAACTCTTACAACTCAACGATAAAAAGCCCCATTTTTAAAGTGGGCAAAGGATTTAAATAGACATTTCTCCAAAGAAGATATACAGATGGCAAATAAACAGATGCAGAGATGCTCAACATCATTAATCAATAGGGAAATGCAAATCAAAACCATGAGATATTCACATCCACTAGGATGACTATAATAAAAAAGATGGACAGTAACAAGTGTTGACAAGGATGTGAAAAATTGGAACACTTGTGCATCACTGGTGGGAATGTAAAAATGGTGCAGCCATTTTGGAAAACAGTATGGTGGTTCCTCAAAAAATTAAAAACAGAATTACTATATGATCCAGCAATTCCACTTCTGGGCATATACCCAAAAGAATTGAAAGCAGGGACTGGAAGAGTTATTTGTACACCCATGTTCACAGCAGCATTATTTGTAATTGCTAAAAGGTGGAAACAACCCAAGTGTCTATTGATGGTTGAATGGATAAACAAAATGTGTGTTCATACAGCAGAATATTATTCAGCCTTAAAGAGGAAGGAAAATTTGACACATGCTGCAACACAGATAAGCTTGAGGATATGCTGAGATAAGTTAAGTCACAAAAAGACAAATACTATATGATTCCACTTATATGAAGTGCCCAGAGTATCAAATTCATAGAGACAGAAAGTAGAACCATGATTGCCAGGGACTGTGGGAGGGGAGAATGGGGAGTTATTATTTAATGGGTGCAGAGTTTCAGTTTGACAAGATGAAAAATGTCTGGACATTGGTTGTACAACAATATGAGTATACTTAATGCCACTGAAATGTACACTTTAAAATATTTAGGATGGTAAAATGTATATTATCAGTATTTTACCACAATTTAAGAAAGGGTGAATTTTATGGTATGTGGATCATATATCAATTTAAAATTAACTTATATGAGAAAAAGAAGAAAACACAGAAATGAAACCAGTCTAGGAAGCCCAAAAGGATGTGAAGAAGTCCATTTTAGGCCTGCTCCTAACTGAAGGGTATTTTTTTGATGTACAGTAGTTGGCCCTTGAACAACACAGGTTTGAACGGTGCGGGTCCACTTATATATGGGTTGTGGGTTTTTTTCCCCAATAAATACGTACTACACACAACCGATAGCTGGTTGAATGCAGATATGGAACTGGAGACACTGATGGCCAACTGTGAAGTTATACCCGGATTTTTGACTCTGCAGGGGGTCAGCGCCCCTAACCTCCATATTGTTCAAGGGTCGACTGCATCCCGATTTTGTATTCCACTTCCTCCAGTTCATGAATGAGCCCCTTCTACCACTTCTCTTCCCTTTATTCTTTCCCAAAGTAGATTTGAAATATCCTGATCATCCTTGGTACTTATTTTAACATCTGACCCTACCAAGGGGTTCACATCTATTTCTTAGGATTTAGATATTATCATAATAAAAAAAACTGTGGCCAACTATGAGAAGGAGTGTTCTAGACCTTAGATGTCAAAAACAAAAACTCCTCTCAAGGCACTTATAATCTGATTAGGATGGCAAGGCAAATGTGTACAAGAGAGCATGACTAAGTGCCACTTGAGTACCACAGGAGTTCAGAAATGAGAGATCATGGTGGGCTGAAGGTGGCTGGGTAGAGTCTTTTTTAAAAAGTGATATTTAAACTGGAGTGAAAGAAATACTGCATATCATCATTGGCAAATTGGTTTCCTTCTCTCTGTAAGATTTCATGTAAAATGTAGCATTCCATGCAGCAGTTACTATTTGATTAACCTGCACAGATACTTTTTTATCATATCCATTTCCCTTGCTGGCAGTTTCCTAGTATAGTAAAAGGCATTGCTTGTTTGTCTACTTGTCAGGTAGTTAAATAGTCAGGGAGGCAGAGTAACCTTACACTGTAATTTGGCTATGGAGCCTTGCAGCAACCTCTCTGGGTTTACCCTGTTAAGCCTGTTAAGTGGCAACAAAAAGAAAAGAAAGTAGCTACCATCAAGCATTTCTGGCATGAGCTGAGTTTGACCTGCACCTTGACAATGATGTTGATTACTTCTCCTTTCTATGCTGAATGGATTTACTACCCATCAGAGTCTCACAGATCCTTAATTTTTAAAAGAATATTGATTTTTTTTTTAGTCTTCTACATGTTAAATATTAACCTCCTCATGACATGCAGCAATGATTTCTGAATTTTCATTAGGCACAACTCGTTGATGCACTGAGGCAGTTGGTTACTATTGCAGCTAATTCTTATTTAAATAAACAAACAAGAGTCCTTTAAAAAGATTAGCCAGAACAGTTTTAAAAATTCACGGCAGCACTGATGTACATCAGCTCTGGTTTGGCAGACTGTGACCCAGGGCTGTGCAGTGTTTTATTACACTCAGCTACATAAGGACACATCCTTATAGCACCACTTTTGTAGCAGATATTTTTATAACTCTACAAAATGATTAGGCTGATGTAGAGCAATTCTCTAAATTCATAGGTATTAAAATATTCTGGCAGCTGTCTCCTTTTTGCCTTTAAGTTGAGACATCATGATGAGATAAGACCGCACCAGGACTGATCAGTACATGAATGAAGTTAGGCATGGAATTCTCACGTTATTGACAAGAGTCTTTGTCACTATAAATAGGAGAAATCTTGGAGGAGGGATTCCCATTATAGTAACTCCAATTCAATTCCAGTAATATTGTTGGATTTTGTTTGTTTTGTTTTATTTTCTGAAACCTCTTTACTTCAAAATGCATTCCGTGTAATTAGATAGGAAGGAAAAATGTCTTTGAATTCTAACTAAAACAACTTAGCTTGTCCTCAAAAACATAATATCTTTATCTGGGAGTTTGAGGTATTGACTAGAGTTTAGAGAGTGTTTAGGAGAACCTGGATGGAAGAAACCTGCTGGTACATTGGTATTGGGGTATAGTTACATGGGAGACAGTTCTCAAAATAGGCTTCTAGGGACTCCTGAACTCTAGGTCATAGTCCTCCAGGGGAAACTGAGAGTCTGGGAAGTTCTCAGGCTATGATCTCAGCAACTCTGACTTCTCTTCCCCAAAGAACTCCCTACCTACTTCCAGGTGTCTCAGGTTCTTCTAACTGGGGACAGTTTACGTTGGAAAGATTGGCCCTTTGCTGAGAAATTTGAGACTTTAAATGGCATGTGATTATTGGTACAACCATTTTGGAAAGCTGTTAGGCAGTATCTACTAAGGCTAATCATACTTATAACCTATGACCCAAAGATTCCAGTGCTAGATATATACCCTAGAAATAGAATTGCAAACATTTGTATACCAAAAGATGCATAGAAAAAATACTCAGAATGGCACTGTTCATAATAGACCCAAACTACAGCAGCCCAAAAGTTCTGTGTCAGTAGAATGAGTAAATAAGTTACGTTATATTTATACAGTAGAATACTGTACAGCCATGAAAATGAACAAACTGTTGTTACATGCAACAACATGAATGAATCTCAGAAATGTAACCTTGAGTAAATGAAACTAGACACAAAAGAGTACATATTATACTGTACCAAAAACAAGCAAAGCTAATCTATGGTGGTATAAATAAAAATAATGGTTACATTTGGGATATGGTGGTGGCTGGAATGGGGCATCAGGAAGGAGTTTTCTGTGATGCTGGCAATGGTTCTCTATATAGATGTACGTGGTTGCCACACAGATGTGTTCATTTTGTGAAATTCCTCATATGTATACTTACGATTTGTTCTTTTTTCTGTGTTTATGGTATACTTTACTTTTTTTTTACTTTAAAATTAGTGGCTAAGATAAAAATTGAAACTAATTCACTCTGAAGTCTTATTGCCAATGTCTGTTCTTAAATTGAAATGATAGTTCTCACAGCCTTTCTCGTTTCTTACGGGAAGCTCGTGAAAGAAGGTTATCAAGCATTAGTAGTTTTCCAGCCAGTTAGGAAAGAAGATGTTAAAGAGGAAGGGAACCAACCCCCCAGATTTCAAAATATTGCTTAGAGCAGGCCTTATGTGTTGGATAAGAATAATAGGAATTGTTTTCTGCGGTATTTTTGTCATGGGTAGCTGTGAATGTATACAACTTTTTGTGCCTTAAAAGTTTACTTTTAACATAAGCATCCTTAATATTAAAATTTTTGTTCCCGGAGAGTCATTAAATGAGGTATCACTGTAATAGAGAATAGTGATGAATGTGATTCAGTAGATGACAGTGTTCCCTTTGAAGTTTTTAGTTAAAATGTGGGTACATGGGGGGTAATTCTTGACAACTTTTTTTTAGTAGGACTGATAAAGTGTCACATGCTGGGACAAACAGACCAGAAAGAACATTTTAATATTGTTTTTCCATTTGTTGTTTCATGTATTACTATTTTGATTGAACCAACAAGATTTAGAGTCCACAAATCTAGAGGACATATTTTCCCACATAAAACGCTAGAATGATAGCTTGCAAAAGGAAGTTTGTTTAATGTAGTAATGCTTTTTGTGGGTTTTAATAGATAGAATATTCAGGAAGGATTTGAGCATGTCTTTGTTCTGTCTTGTATTTGTGAATATGTATATGTCACGAGTGAGACAATATACTGCTTTGGACAAAGATGTCATTGAAATTTATTTATGAGGAAATTAGGTTGTACTTGAGCATAAATTAAAAGAAAAATTGAAGTGATTGGTCTGTTTTTGTTGGTAATTTTAATACAAATAAAATGCTATTTGAATAGTCTCTTTTTTCATATTGAAATTTCCTTAAAATGGTAGTGCCTGAGGAAAGTGTTGGGGTTTAAGAAATCTTGTGGCATTATAGGGGTTTTTGTTGTAAGGAATTTGATGTGGGTTAGAGTAATGTGCCAGAGAAGTCAAGAGTAATCAGCCAAAGGACAAAACATGCCTGTCGTTCAGAATGGGAGACCAATGCAGTTTGAGTCAGAACTATTCAAGCCCTGACTTTGCTCATTATTAGCTATTGACCTTTGGTGAATCACTTAACCTGCCTTTCTTTTTCTCATCTGTGTGATATAGGTAATAAATACCTGCTTTGCCTTCCATGTAGATTGTTAAGTGGATCAAGTAGGAGCGTTGTCTTCAAGGGTACTGTGTTAATGTTAATGGATTCAATAGATGGGCTCTGTGTTGTTTTTATATTGTTCAATTTACTTTTTGTTTCCTCAGGTTTTCTGCCTATAGTCATCAGGTACCTGCTGAGAAACAGTGATAAGCATAGCTTCAACAGCCATAATTATATGAATATCTACTAATAGGTACTGTGCTAAGTGCTTTAAGTGCATAGTCTCCAAAGCCTCACAACTGTGCTTGAGTAACTTGGACCCTTGACCTCATTTTATAGTTCACAAAGGTCTGGGCTAGCCCAAGAGCTGTGACTCAAATCGTCTGACTCATAGAAGTTTCTTATAGTCATGCCTGCCATGATGCATTTCATTTTTTACTTTTCTTCAGCTAGTATTGTAGAAGCCAGAGCCATACATAGTATTTTTATGTATTGGACAGTTCAGATAAAGACATTGGACCTTAAAAGAAAATTTTTATTATGTTTCACTTCGGAATTATTAACAGAATCCTAATGCATGCAGTTATTTATTTGGGGTGGGGAGAGTTGGTGCTCCTGACTTGACCCTGTGTTTCATCTTTAGCCAAAGCACATACAAGTCATTTCTTGATGATTCAAACTCAAAGAGAGGAATAGTAACATTAACACAATCTAAAGAGTATTAACATTGGTTTGAGGATATATTGCTTTTCTTTACAAATACTCCTCCCAATTATATTTTAGTTTAATATTACAACTGGTTTACCTTTTTCTTGTGTGTGTGTGTGTGTGTGTGTGTGTGTTAGGGGGTTTTCCATTTATTGTAATTATAATAGTCATTAACATCTTGCATGGAGATGACATTTTCTGGAGACTACATTTAAAACTGATAACTAAATATATACTAACAACTAAATATATTTTTGCTATTCCTATCAGGTAGAAAGAAATAAATATATATGAAAATTTTCATTTATTAATGGGGTTTAATATTTCAAAAATAATGTTAATGAAAAATGATTTTTCAAAACCTTGTAGAAATATAAAAATTACTTATGTTTTGGCCACCTTCTAATTTAGTTTGTAAATTGTCACTTTCTGTTTTTTAAATTAATTTTAAATTTTAGAACAGTTTTAGATATGAAAATTGTGAAAGAGAGTTTCCATATACCCATACCCAGTTTGCCCTATTATTGTTATCATGGTAGATTTGTTACAACTAATGAAGTTTACCTTTTTTTTCCTTTTTCTCTTTTTCCCATACTTAATTCAGATTTCCCTAGTTTTCCTCTAATGTTCTTTTTCTGTTCCAGGGTCCCCTCCAGGACACCATAATTACATTCAGTAGTCATATCTCCTCATAGGCTCCTCTTGGCTGTGACAGTTTCTCAGATTTTTTTTGTCATTGATGACCTTGACAGTTTTAAGGAGTACCGGTCAGGTACATTGTAGAATGTCTGTCAGTTGAGACTTTATGTTTTTCTCATGATTATGGTTTGCCTTTCACTTCATACAGTAAGTTATATAGGGAGGTTGCTCTTAATCATAGTGAACTATATGAGGAAGGCAGATTAGGATTTGAAAACACTGGCTGTGGATAACCCATACAAAGATAGCATTAACACCATTGTTGGTTGGCATTGAAACACTGGCTACATTTAAAAATATTTTTTTATTATTTATCATTTTTCAGAAGAAACTGTCCTAATTCTAGCTGAAAACAAGAGTCTAGGTTATATGATCTGCTCATGTCCCTTAAACAGTGTCTTTTTTAATTGCACCTGTTAGGGCAGTTAGCCGTGACCCAATGCTACTCTTAAGAGCTTTATTTAATCTGTATTGCCCTTTTAATTAGTAATGGGCAATTTTGTGTGAATTGTTAATTGATCAGAATTGTGGAAATTACATGCAAAGCTGTTTTGTTACTGCAGCCTAGAATAGTGTAAGATTAAAACAGGGTATGGTTTAGTTACTAATCTAAAATTAATGTTCGAGAAGTATTATTTTAGTGGTTTTGGTTTGTATTCCAGTCTGGTGTTGGTTTTAGCTCTGCTAAGAATGATTGTCTTTTAACTCACTGAGGTCCTCAATTGTACTCCATTAAGGGCCACTTTTGTGCCAATCAAAAGCAACATCCCTGAGATTGATTTTTGTTACAGTGGATAGTAATGGCTGCCTAGTGACAACATTTCAAACTCTTTTATGTAAACAGAAAGCAATCAAATAAGTACTAATCCCAAGGATTATGTGGACCCAAATCCCGTGGCCAAGAGAAGATTCCCTGCAGTGTATCTCCATATCTCCCTTGCTCTTTGCTTTCTGGTGGCAAGCAGCCCCTCTTGTTCCTGGAAAGCTTGCTTGCTGCTTGTGCTGCCTGTTAGATTGCAGTATGCTAAGACTACAACACTCCTGCAGCTCCTGAATGGAATTCAGAAAGACACTTACATTTCCATAAATAAATTAGGAATTCAGTGGTTTCTTCGGGCTAATCAGGGCAGGCTGATAAACCTTGCTTGCCGTTTAATAAATGAATTGTGACTGATTACCTATTAATATGGACGCCTCAGGAATTCACCCAGGGAGAAGCAGAGCAGTGAAATAGAGAGGGGCATGGCCCCTTGGGAAATCAGGGCTTCATGTTTGCAGCTTAAATATCTCTGTGAAGTATCAATAAGGAGGTAATTGAATTTTGAACACAAACATGAGCGCTGGATGGAAGAAAGGGGGAGGGGGATCTGATCATCTCTTTTCTGCCCCTTCATTCTCCCCTCCCCTTTTCCTTAGAGACCACTCTAGTAAAGATAGATGCTTAATCCATTAAATAAAGATTAGACTCTGTCTAGTAGAAAATGGCAGCTTAGCTAGATCCTCAGGCAAATTGGGGCCTTTTGCAATACAGAAAATTAAAATATACATTTTTAACAAGTGTGCTATCTTCCCAGCAATAATGTCAGGCTAGCTTGTGCGGCTTGCTCCTCCTTCACATTGGCTTTTGTTTGGGCAGATCACTTTTGCTTGTATTAGTGCCAATCTTTCCTGTGTTCCTGGAGCAGAAGGGGCTCAGTTTATTTATTTATTTTTAAAGCTTCTGTTGAGGCCTTTCCTCTAGCATCCTGCTTGCTTGTAATCAGAGGAGTGGGAAGGAGATTAGTGTCCCATGAATTGATGGTAGATAAATGTTCCCTCCCCTTAACTAGTGGGTCCAGAAGAGCCCAATCACTTGCATTTCAGGGATGATTGGAGACTGTACAGGCAAGCAAAAAAAAAAAGGGCTTACAGACCGAAATAAACATTGATGTTTTAGATGTTATTTTACTTGGCTTTATTTCCTGTAGATAAGGTTATTGATTTGCTTTGTCCTCCTATTTTAAGCCAGATAAAGTCATATTAATGTAGAAAAGAATTGGCATTATTTGGTTACAGATCGTAATACCTCTTTTTGAGCAATAACAAAAAACAAGCAGTAAGCCTTAAATACTGCTGTTTCTTTATGTGAATACTCAGGATTGTCTTTTTGGACTAACCCTTGTTTATGTGTCAAGTCTACAGTTCTAATAACCCTTTCCTAAGGCTTCAGTTAGTCAATCAACAAGTATTAACTGAGCATGTTAGGTGTGTGGCCTTGTTAGTTGCCATGGTCAATGGTGAAAAAGTCTATCCTCTGCTACCACAGATACTTCTTAAAAAACAAAGCTAGTTATGTCATACTCCTACTTATTAAAGTTCTTTGGCTCCTTGGGTCCTACAACAGAAAATTCACATTCCTCAGGCCTTCACAAAAGGACTTTGCTAATATCAACCTAGCCTTTCCAGTTTTATCTGGAAAACTTATGTGTATCCTTCAAGGCCATTTCAAATCCCTCTCCTTGTAATGACTCCCTGTTCCCTCAGACAGAGTTCATTTTTGTTATCACTCAGCGTGAGTTCTATGACAGGATTTCCCATGGAAGAAAAAAATGTATAATTTCTTTTTTTTTTAATTAATTAATTTTATTTTTGGCTGTCTTGGGTCTTCATTGTGGTGCATGGGCTTCTCATTGTGGTGGCTTCTCTTGTTGAGGAGCATGGGCTTTAGGCGCGCGGGCTTCAGCAGTTGTGGCACTAGGGCTCAGTGGTTGTGGCTCGCGGGCTCTAGAGCACAGGCTCAGTAGTTGTGGCACACGGGCTTAGTTGCTCCGTGGCATGTGGGATCTTCCCAGACCAGGGCTTGAACCCGTATCCCCTGCATTGGCTGGCGGATTCTTAACCACTGCGCCACCAGGGAAGTCCCGAAAAAATGTATAACTTCTTAGTCTCAGTAATTAAGGATTTTGCGTATCATTTGCCAGGTGGTTTTTTCAGACGTTCCCAATTCTTTGTTTCAACTTCAGAGGTATCTTAATATCAAATTTTCAATGATTTGTTCTTATGATACCTTGCTTTATAATTTAACTTAGTTTTGCAGCAATTTTTGATGTTAAGGAGGAAGGAAAATGTCTGTTTGCTGTTCTTACCATTACTACTAACTTATCTCTAGAGAGCAGAAATCAAACTTATTTAACCTGATTGCTACAGTTTACAAATGGCCTTTAATGATTTTGAATGCTATTCCTCAAAGCCAAATAGCACAAAGTTTCAGAATTTTCTAGTTCTTCACATGTTGGAAGTTACATTGATGTTGTACCAGATGGTTACAGTTTTCCTCTCCATTCTCTCTCACCTTGCTTCCTGCCATTTTGCAGGGCGCTAGAGTTCCTTCCAACCTTACTGACAACATGGGTTTGCTGGGGCTGTGGAAGTGAACATTTAAAGGCTCTGCGTTCCTGGTGGTTAGACCTCAACTATTTTAAGTTTTAAGGCTTATTTAATATTAACAGATTAATGCAAACAAAATGTGTTTCCTGTTTGTACTAATAATTTTCAGTGTAGATTATATATTTTCATTTAATTATAAGAAAGATTTAATACTAGGAATTCTGAGCTAAAACAGTCTCACCCAAATTATCCCTAAAATTTGTATAAATATAAAGAATATAATTGACTTTATCCCTTTAAGAGAAGACTCGCTTGGTAACTCCCTTTTCTAAAGCTTCCTGGTGATCTTAGCATAACCTTCATTTAATAAATTATCTCTTTCCTGCTTTTGTATATATAATCAGCCCTGCATATCCATGGGTTTCATAGCTGCACGTTCAACCACAGATTGAAAATATATTTTTTAAAATTTTTTCTAGAAAGTTCTAGAAGAGCAAAACTTGAATTTGCTGCAACTGTTTATGTAGTATTTATATTGTATTCACAACTATTTGCCTAGCATTTATATTGTATTAGATATTATATCTAGAGATGACTTAAAGTATACGAGAGAATGTGCGTAGATATGCAGATACTACATTATTTTATATAAAAGACTTGAGCATCCATGGATTTTGGCGTCCTAGAACCAATTCCCCGATGACACCAGTGACAACTGTACATAACACAGTACCCTTAGAATTACCTACAGTGTAATTTTGCTACTTAGGCAATTACTGATTTAAGCTTCTGTTTGTGTGTAATGCTCAAGTGTCTGTCTTGTTCAGGAAGATACTATAGCTGTGGTTCTTAACCTAAGAGTCCATGAATCTCCTGAAATTAAAAACAGAATTGGGTATGTATACATATACATGTATATTTTTCTGCAGAGAGTATCCATGGCTTCCATTAGTGTTTTTAAAAGGTCTCTGTTATGGGTTGAATTGTGTCCTCCTAAGAAAGATACATCAGAGTCCCAACCTCTAGTACCTCAGAATGTGAACTTATTTGGACATGGGATCTTTACAGAGGGAATCAAGTTAAAATGAGGTCCTTAGGGTGGGTCATAACCCAATATGACTGGTATCCTTATTGGGTGGGGGAAATTTGAACAGAGACAGACATACATGGAGGGAAGATGAAGTGAAGAGACACAGGGAGATGACAGCTGTCTAAAAGCTAAGGAGAAAGGCCTGGAGCAGATCCTTTCCTCACAGCCCTCAAAAGGAAGCAACCCTGCCGATGCTTTGATCTTGGATTTCTAGCCTTCAGAACTGTGCGACAGTAGTTTCTGATGTTTAAGCCACTCTGTGTGGTAGTTTATTACCACAACCCCAGCAAACCAATACGGTATCAGTCAGGATGACTTTTTCTGCAAATTACAGAAAGCCCAACTAAGGTGGCTTAAAGGATGAGGGTGTTCCGTATAACAAGAAGTCCAGAGATGCTTCATTTTTAGGGTTGGTTAATTCAGTGACATCAGAGACCACTGTTAGTTCCATCTTTCTGCTGTGTCACCTTCGATGTTGTATTCCTTCTTAGTTTGGCTTGCATCGTATTTGATGGCTACTACAGTTTTTGACGTCATATACCGACGACAGTTTCCTAAGATAGAAAAAGGAATTGAGTCCTGCCTCCCCCAACCTTCTTATCAGTGAGAAAAACCCCAGAAGCTCTGAAGCAGATTTCCCCTCACATGCCGCTGAACGGCGTTGGTCACATTCCTATGCCTAAACTAATCCCTGTCAAGACAAATGAGACTCCCATGATTGGTTTAGGTGGACCAATAATGGTTCACCCTCTGGGACTGGGAAGGAGCCCAGTCTCCCCTAAGTGCATGATCATCCCGTACCTGAATAAAATCAGGGTTTTATTAACAGAGATGGGGGAAAACAGGGTTATAGAGGAGAACATTCTTGTCCTTGAGATTACAGTTGTACAGATTTATTAGAGAGCACTAGGGACGGTTATTTATCTCAGACAAGGTCAGAGAAAGTAATCCTACCAGTCTGTAAGGACGGGCAGTGAGTAGGTGGGGTGGGGTGGTAATTGCTGCACAGGTTGGGTAAGAAATAGTCTGGGCCTAAGTATACTAAGGCCTGAGGCATGCTGTGTTTGGGGAACTGCTGAGTAAACAGGAGATGAAGATAGAAACTAAGGAGTCTGTGATTGTGCATATGAGCTAAGGTGTTGTCTGAAGGCTCTGTGTGGCCACTGAAGAATGGTAAGCAGGGAGGTGACATCGACTGACCTCTTGGTAGGAAGAGCACTCTGACAGTTGAGGGCAGAGGCCGTTGTCTTACTCTTCACTGTAATTCTGCCTCTCTTTTTTAGTGTCTGGCACATTATAGGTGCTCATGACTGGTGGCCCACTAGAGGCAGGGAGACCAGTTTTAGAAGATGCAGTGATGCAGGAGTTATGAATGACTCTCAGTTTCTAACATGAGTAGTTTTTAATCGGTTTAATTAACCAGAATAGAGAATGTAAGGAAAACTACTGCTTGGGGCTGAGAGATATTTGTTTTCAACTTGTGTCTTGTTTGCCCGTGGGACATTCTAAGACATCATTTTAACTTAGCTAAATATGGGTTTAATAAACAATTTAGGTGCATACAAATAAACATACGTATATACTCCTTCAGCTACTTACAGATATGGTCCATCATATTCGTGTTTTTTATTACCATTCACAGCTAACGTGTCCTGCTATATGCCTGGCCCTATGCCCAGATCCTTATCCATATCCTGATACCACTCCTATGGGGATAGCTACTGTTATTATTCTCATTGTACAGATGGAGAAAGAGGGGATCACTTGCTCAAGGTATTGAATGACAGAGCCAAGACTAGAACTCAGGCATGTGTGATTCCAAAGCCTCTGCTCCTTAACTTGCTTGCTGAGCATGGCCTAGATCCCCTGACCATGACAACTAGGGAAGGCTTTTGGTCCTGGCCCTGGGTGCTCTCCTGAGGCCTGCTTAGCACTGCCATGAAGTAGTCACTTCTTAAAGCCAGTACTTGTCTTCCTCTTACCCAGATAAGTACTAGAAAGAAACATGAAGCACAGTATATCTGTATGGGTATGGGTGGGGGAGGAGCTTAATCCAGCCCTTTCCTAGCTAAATTGTGACTTGCAAGCATTTTTAGAGCCCTAAATTTCTCAAGGAAAACAGACAGCAGGACTCCTTTGGACTAGATGCTGGCAATTTGAGAACAAGCCCCAGACCATCTTCTGTCCCATAGCAAGAAATTACCATTGACAACTTGTTGCCTTAAGAAGGAGGCCACATAGGGACTAGGGCAAACTCCAGGCTTAAATGTCAGTTCCTTTGGAATGCCATGCCTGACCCCTAGATTAAGTTATTCCTACCTTCGCTCCCATGCCCACAGTGTATGCTCTGCCAGCGCCGTCTACTTCTTCCTACCCTAACTCAGTATTGCAATTACCTGTTAGTGTCTGCTTTGTTCTCCACTGGGTCCCCAGTGCCTGACACACACATAGGTGCTAGGAAGGTGCAGGAGAGGAGGGAACAGCTCAGACAATTTCTGGGTTTAGGCAATCTCTTTATTAAGGCATAAATGATATCTTCATAAAAAATTCAGTTTGGCTGTTGGTGTTACTGCTGCTTTTGGTTTTTCTGTTTTGTCTCTGCTTCCATGTATTTGTAAATGTACAAATCCACTTGAAAAGGAAATTCTGCTATTAACTCAACTGCTGTATGATGTAGCTGTGCAAAGGATTATTTATAGATCCAAACACTCTTCTCTGTCTGAGTTTATAATCTCTGTAGACTGAAAGGAATTAGGTCCCCCAAGGTGGCTGCTGTTCTTAGTTAACCCAGATAAAAACATTTGATTTTTCCCTGACAACTTTATGTAGTCCTTATGCATATGAGGTCTTGAGATCACTAGGTGAAATTTACTTTTTATATTAATTATTCATAGTAAGGAGAAAGAGATTACCTTTTGTACATCTTTCTCACTTTTCTAAATCTTTTATACTTTAGACCATACTGGTTTTCACAAATCCCTTCTAATTAATGTCTACTAAATATTAATTAACTGACTCTTTACTTTCCTAAGCACTAATGGAAATACTGGATTATAACCAATCTAATACTCTCTGGACATTCTACCAGACACTTTCCTCAGTGTGATTTAAAGCAGTTTATAATCACTCCTTGTGGTCTTGAGTCCAGTTTTCAATTCATGAGACTCATATATCCTGGCTAGTTTTAATTAATTTTGCAAGGAAGATGCCAGGAGAAGCAGTATTAAATGCTTTCTTATAATCAGGTTCTTTCATCTGTTGGGTTCTTGTCAGCCACTAATCTTGTAATTTTATCACAGCATAATCCAAAAGTTTCTCTGCAGTAGTTTGTTCTTTGCTCTTGCTCTTCAGTGCTCGGTACTCATGGTTTGGGTAACCTTATATTTATGGTTGTCTTATTCAGAATTGATGTTGGGGGGCTTCCCTGGTGGCGCAGTGGTTGAGAGTCCGCCTGCCGATGCAGGGGACGCGGGTTCGTGCCCTGGTCCGGGAAGATCCCACATGCCGCGGAGCGTCTGGGCCCGTGAGCCATGGCCGCTGAGCCTGCGCGTCCGGAGCCTGTGCTCCACAACGGGAGAGGCCACAACAGTAAGAGGCCTGTGTACCGCAAAAAGAAAAAAAAAAAAAAAAAGAATTGATGTTGGGGAATGTCTCTAGATTTATAACAGTAATTGCTGGAATTCATTTTTTAACATTAGGATTTGGGAATCGGCTTTACTTGGTATTGCACGCATTCTGTTTATTTGGTCTTTGGGGCTGATTGTATTAGCCAGAATCTAGTCAGGAGTAATTTGAACAGGGAAAATTTTAAATAAATAATTGTTAACTAAGTGAAAGGTGGTTGACTTATAAAGGAGTGAAAGAAGACTCTAAGGTGTATAGAGGTAGCAACTGCAGAAAGCTCCTGCCCCCTCACCCCAGGCAGAAGGAGTGAACACAGAGGAACTTAGAAATTTAGAGATCTCCACAAGGCAGAGATTCAGACCTCTGAAGAGAGGACATGCTGCCCACTGCCAGAGGGTACCCTGTTGGTGAATGCAGGAGCAGCCACCCGTGAGGTGGTGAAGAATCTTAGCTTGGGGGCACTGAACTGAGGGCAGCCATTGGCAAGGTGACTATTGCTTGGACCCCCACCTGCCAACCTGCTCTTTCTGCACAGAAGAACCACACATTGTTAAGAAGGAAGAAAAGTTCCTTCTTCCTGCTTCAGCCTTGCAGTCTGCCACCTCTCTATTGGCAAGCTTAACATCAAACCACCTGACAGGAAAAACGTAGCCTGCTGCAGGGTCCAGTGCCAGTATCACAAAGCAGGGCAGAGAAGGGGAGTTAGGAGCAGAGAGGTAATAAATGAATAACTGGCACAGGGAGTAAAAGCTTTGTGGAAAGTTAAATCTTATAAAGTAAATGATTTCATTTTGTGTCATGAATAGTTTTTGTTTTGTTAGTAGATGTTAATTTCTCTCAAAGCAGGGTACACCTGTAACTTTCACAGTTGGCTGGGTAGCATTCACCACCTGGACAGTGCCATCTGAGCCAATGATTGACTTAGCTACAAATGTTCGTCAAAATTTTGTTGGCTACTTTTCATGAAGGGGTTTGATAAATATTAATCAGTAGGTTTTAACAAACTTCCCCCCCCAAAAAAAAGTCTGGTAATTTTTGTTTTGGAAGACAAAACAAATATGAATGTGAATAGAAGATGGCTCTTCCAACCTTTTAACCATTGCATTCTCCTAATTTCCTTTATGACTAATTCTGTCTTCTAACCATTTCATTTTTCTTGAACTGTTATAATTCTCTCCCGGTTGTTTTTAGCCACATTGAGCCCTGCTGTTCCTGACTTCTTTAGCATCCAATTATTATTGATGCTTGCCTTCCCAGCAAAATTGTAAGACCCTTGCTGTCTGGGACCATGCTTTATGCTACTTTTGTATATTACAAAACAGTGTTGTCCAAATTCCTGTTGAATAGATGGAATCTTATATTTACAAATGAGAAACGGAAACGCAGCCTTCAAAGCAATCAGAGAACAAAAGTGTACTTACCAATTTTTTTCTTCATTGCTACTTTTTCAGAAGCTATCCACTGTCTCTTGCTCTTTAGAAAGACCATAACTAACATTAGGAATGTAAAGACATAACCAAGGTAGGAGTGGGGAGCATGACAGAACAGTTGGAATCATGGAGAAAGCTGGAAGTATGTATAGTGGAAAATAAATTTGGGAAGAGAATGCTTCCAGAGTAATGATGGTTTTAATGCACACATTTGCTTTCCTTTCTCTCCCAAACCCTACTAAAATAATTTTTAAAAAAGATGTGAACCCTCAAGGAGAAAAGAGAAAAGAGGTCAGCAGCAGCAAAATTTTGGAAACTGGTAGGCATGTGAACTTAGGAGACCTAAGAAAATCAGTCCTAAAGTGAGGAAAGCCAAGAACCAAGACAGTTCACACCTCACAATAATCCAAGAGGCTAAAGATTGGTACTAGGTGGAGGGGGGAGATAGTTTAAATAAGGGGGATTAATTAAAGTCTGTTTAAGAAGGAGTCAGATGCCTAGATCACCTTTATTCTGTCCCAAAAAAGACTGGAGCTTTATTCTCTAGAGGCAATAAAACAAAGTGGTTCCTCAACTGGAACCAACCAAGGATGGAGGTTCTACCACAAATGTAGTGAACTATGCCCACTGCATGCTGTGACCACCCCTCCCTCCACAGCCAGGCTTTCACCCTTCATTCAGAAGGTTGGAAGAGACTTCTGGGGAATCTGACCAGCCCAAGTAGAATAAAGGGCACTGATATTGAAAGTTCTACAACTAAAAAGCCTGGTCACACTGCAGTGAAACTCACAGTCAACATGCCCAACTCCTACACTCAGACTTTTCAAGCAGCTTTTTTTTTTTTTTTTTTTTTTGCGTTACGTGGGCCTCTCACTGCTGTGGCCTCTCCCGTTGCGGAGCACAGGCTCCGGACGCGCAGGCTCAGCGGCCATGGCTCACGGGCCCAGCCGCTCCGCAGCATGTGGGATCCTCCCGGACCGGGGCACGAACCCGCGTCCCCTGCATCGGCAGGCGGACTCTCAACCACTGCGCCACCAGGGAAGCCCTCAAGCAGCTTTTTAGTCTTTTGTTCTTACATATGAAAAAACAATGAAAGGTTGTCAACATATTTGAGAAGAGCCCCTAACATAAAAAATAAAGACCAAAAGCAACAAATGGAAAAAATCAACTAAGAGAAAACAGACAATGCCAATCTGTCTCATTAATATCCTCAGACAGATAAGGTATTGCAAACGTAATAAGAACAGACGCTATTAAAAAGGACCATACAGAGAACAGGAAAGAGCTCATGGAAATTTAAAAATATGATAGAAATGAAAAACTCAAAAATTTTCAGAGTTGAAGTTAAGGAAGTCTTCCAAAAATAGACCAAAAAGACATGAATGAAAGAAAAAAGAGAACCAATCTATGAGAGCCAAAAATCTGAATAATAGGAATTCCAGAAAGAGAGGAAAAGGGAAACATAAAGGACATCATTAATGAAAGAAATACTTCAAAAAAACTTCCCAAACTTGAAGGACATCGTTTCCAGTGTGAAAGGTCCTGACAGTTGCCACCAAAATGGATGAAAATGGACCTAATCCAGGACACATCATTTCATGATTTCAGAACTCTGAGAAAAAAGAGAAGATCCTGGAAGCTTCTAGAGAAAACAAAAAGTAGGTTTCATACAAAGGATGGGAATCAGAATGTCTTCAACTTTGGAGACCATTGGAACAATATCTTCAAAATTCTAAGGGAAAATTATTTTCAAGTGAAAAGATGAATAAAGACATTTTTTAGATATGGAAGATCTCAAAAAATTGACCTCTGATAAACTCTATGCACTATTGGCACTCATGCACCACCCATGGGATACAGAAAACAGGTGAGAGAGGAGGAATCCAGGGTTATTGCTGTGCACCAGGCACAGAGGACAGACCATCTGGAGACTTCTTCAGGAAGATGAAATTGATAAATTACATGATGCATCTCAATATCTTAAGATTTCGACAATAGGCAATGATAGAGTCTGTGGTTGAACTAGAGATAACTACACAGAAAACTAAGCAACCTAAAAAAACTCAGGGAAAACAAAAAGATATGCAAGAAAGGAAAGGTAATCATGGTTTATTACATGGGTTAGCTATAAGTAGCATTTATATAATCATAATAATGTAGAAAGTGAATATTGATCTAGGTAAAGTTACAATATATAACTCTGAGGGACTTCCCTCATGGTGCCGTGGTTAAGAGTCCACACTCCCAGTGCAGGGGGCCTGGGTTCACTCTCTGGTCAGGGAACTAGATCCCACATGTATGTCGCAACTAAGAGTTCGCATGCTGCAACTAAGAGCCCACATGCCTCAAGTAAAAGATCCCGCACGTGGCAACGAAGATCCCACATGCTGCAACTAAGACCTGGTGCAACCAAATAAATAAATAAATGTTTTAAAAACATACATATAACTGAGAAGATAGGAGGTGGGATGCTTGCATATGTATTGTGAGGAGTTAAGGTGGAAGGATGGGAAAAGGAGCTAAATCATCACTTTCTATATTGGGGGAAATCAATAGATAATGCCTCAAATTGAAAAATCGAGAAATAGTAATACAAGCATATTATTTAGTCATTTAGAGACATAGAGGTAATAATACAATATAATCAGCTAAACAGGGTAAAAATGCTTCCCACTGAAGAGTTAAAGGTGAACTACAGTTTTTCATAACAAACCTTATAGAATTATTTGATTTTTGAGACATGTACATGTATAACTTTAATTTTTGAAAAAATAACTTAATTCTTAAAAATAGGTGAAATGGGTAATAGAAAGGACAGAGACTGGATGTTGTAACATTTAGAGAGACAAAGCTAAATAATGTTTAATAGGAAAATAAATGGAAACTGAAACACGAAATGTATATGAATAGGCCAAGAATAAAAGTTGTATGCTTCTCTTTGTTGATGAAAAGGAAGCTAATTACTTTGAAAGAAAATGTGATTGCTTACATATTTTCAGTTTTTGTGTTGTAAAATCTGCATGCTCAAACTTACTATAATCCAAAATAAGTAATTCACAGTTTTTGGGTGGGAAGCAACTATATTTTCACCCCATGATGAGAAATAGAACCCAAAACTCAAGCCCTTAGCAATATATTGGTAACATGATTTGATTAAGGAGTTTCACTCCTTTCCATCTTATCCCCCTTGATATAAGTGGTACCTTTCTGAGTATTTAGTTGGATTACAGTTCAGTTGGAAAAAAAAATAAATTTTATGCTAACTTCCATTATTAGGGTCTTCTAAATATTGACCTCTGGTAACTGGTAGGTTTTGGTGGATGGAATTTTATTTTTTAACATGTCATTGAACTGTACATTTAATGCTAGGTCTGGGTGATCTCTCTGGGGAGAGTGGAATTGATGGATCCTTTTTCTACCAGTCCCTCGTGACCCGTCAGGAGAGCAGGTGTTGCTGAGATGGCTCATGCATTCAGGAGTCATAGTGCAAATCTGATCAAGGCATATATTCCCAAAACCACTTAGGCTAGTGTCCCTCATGGGGAACAAGCCAACATTAGCTTCCTATGCTTTAAAAAAAAAAGAAAGAAAGAAAAACTAATTATCAACCTACAGCAAATGTCATTCAACTCAAATCCCTGAAGGATAAAGGCGTAGGTGACAAATGTTCCTGGAGAGAGGGTTGAGCTGTCACTTGTCTTCTTAATGGATCATCCATGATTGGCTATAGAATCACATGCTATTTCTCCTTATTATGTGTTTCCTCTGAAGAATTACTGAATATCTGCAAGTACAAAAGAATTGCACAATTTCAATAAACCTCTTGGGTTTGAACAGAATCCTAGTGTCAAGAAAGATAATAAGGAGTTAGTTTTATTGCTCTTAAAGTATTCAAGGAGCCGCTGTCTATTGACTTAGTTGTCCCTAATACTACACCTATTTTTCCTTACTTTTGATTAGACTCATTACATCCCATTTGCTCTGCATTAACTACACATGGGCATTTATCCATGTCCTGTTTCAGAGGACAGTTAGGAACAATGGGGAGAAGTTAGAAAGATGTTTGTTTGTTTTGTTTTTGCCACAGTATTAAGGATGTACTTTCCAAATTTCCAGAAATTAAATGGACTCTCAAAAAGTACCAAGTTTCCCATCATGGAGAACTCTCAGGCAGAGCTCTGTGACCAGCTCTGGAATGTTACCAGATACTGTTTAGGATTAACTGGGAGCTTAGGTTGGGTGATCTCTATTCTTTTCAACTATTAAGAATTAAGGATTCTATTCTTTTTGCTTTCAAAAGATCTACAAAATAGACAGCTAGTCTCCATGTTGCACTGCTCCAGTTTTACAATATTTCTGTTTATTCCTAATCTTATAGGTCTCCCTATTTTAACAGTTGTTATTTGTTAATAGGGGTAGCAATGCTATTGGTACTTTCCTTGAATTAGTAAATGTTCTGATAGAAAAATTAGCCAGTTTTTCAAACATCATTTAGAGTAAAAGGAAATGTATTTAATCCAAAGTCTGAATGACTTGAGTTAGGAAATAGGAAGAATTTCTGGACAGACAAGGATGTTAAAATTTGAACAGAAGTATGAAATTGCCTGTTTTACTGACCTTTGAAAGTAAAACAGATTTTCATATCTGGGATGTCTCATTGACTTAAGCCTTACCTCAGTGACTGATTATAAAATATCTTCTTTTCCTACATTCTCAGAACAATTTTTTCTCTCCTTTCAAGAGAAATTCCTATTTTATTGATACTAGGAATACCTGGATTATCTTAAGTGAAACTTCTTCTCTTTCTCTTAATACCTAAGTTCTTTGTCTCTGTTTCCTCATTCTTTTTCCTAATTCCAAGAGGTGTCCTTCTTATCTGAGGATTGCCCCCTTTTTTCTGTGTATTCTATTTTCTGTTTTCTGGTTAATTTCTAAGGAACCTTCAACCTTTTCATGTTTATTTCCTCTCTCTCCAGCATCAATAGTCTCTTCCTCCTACAGCATCCAATTCAACATGTCCAGGGGAAGGGAGCTTATTTCCATTGCTAGACAAAATTATCCCAGAGAATTCTCCCTTCTTTCTGACTTCTCTTAATTTGTAGCCATAGTTGTTACTTAAGATGTTAGTAGCAAATTTTAAAAGAGCAAATTTCTCTCACACATAAATAGTTCAGTGTATTTAAAGAAATCTGTCATAGTGCCCTTTGAATAAATTCATTCATGTAGCCAATCATGTAATTCAGTTGTTTCACAGTTATTAATTGAGCTTATCCTATGCCTTGGACACTGTTAGATTCTAGGGCCTCAATAATAAATAAGACGTGAATAAGTCATCTCCCAATGAAAGACATGCATGTAATTAAATAATTATAGTTCAGCGTAAAAGAAGTCTGTATGTGGTTCATGGCTGACATGAGGAAGGGAATAACCAACTTTGCCTGTGTGAGGGTTTCAGGAGAGGCTTCATAGAAGAGACACCTGAGGCTGAGTCTTGAAGAGCACATAAAAATTTGCCAGATGGATATAAAGCAGTATAGGTATCCAGAAGAAGGGAGAATACAGAAGAAACTATGGGCCAGTCTAAGTAATTTGAATAATATACATAGGCACAGAAGTATGAATTCAGATGGTACATCTGAGGAAATGCTAGTTGTCCCTGTGTAACTAGAGCGCTGGGAGACTAGCAGGAGATGACATTGTCCATTAGTGAGCTCCATGAATGACAGTACCTTTTCTGGCTTATTCATTATTGTCTCCACATTACCTAGCACATAATAGATGCTTAGTAAAAATCTGATAAACAAAGAAATAAAGAGGTAGGCAGGGGCCTTGTAAACATGAAAGGGGACTTAAAACATTATTCTGAAGATTGTTGGAAGTAATTGAAGATTTCTTTTTAAACCAGGGAATAATATGGTTAGATTTGGCTATCGGAAAGTCACTTTAGCTGTCATGTAGGGAGTGGTGGTTTTGTAAGAGAGTAAAGTTTAGATTGGGAGATCAGTTAGGTTATCAGTAATAGTCCAGGGATGAGATGGAGAGGACCTAAACTAAACTGGTGAGGCAGTAAATGTAACTGACATGAGACATTTGGGTTAGAGACTCAATAAGATTTAGTGACAGACTGAAGATGGGAGTGAAGAGAAGGATCCAGCATGATCTTCCCTGGCTTCTAATATGGGTGACTTGGTAGATTTGCTCCCATTGCCTAGAATTGGGATACAGAAGATAAAGGAGGTTTGAAGTGGAAAGATAAAAGTAAATAAAACCAGTCTTTAACTTCCTGTTGTGGCAGTTTTGAGATACTACTCTGGTTACCTTTCTTTGGATATAGCTTCTAGTTCACCAGCATTTTTCTTATAAAATGACAATGAAAATTGAATACAGCACTCTAATTGTGGACTGATTCCCGAGCAGTCCAATATTGTTTTGTGCAATCTGGAATCTGCATCTAATAACAGAAACTAAAATTTTTGTTTCTTTGTTAGCACTTGGATCTCCCAGAGTTAGCTCAAAAGGGACTTGAAAATCAACCAAAAACCCAAGGTTTTTCAGTTATTAAATCATGTGCCCTCTCATATCCTGCACAGTTTTTCTTTTAATTAAATATCAGATTTTACATTTATCCAATAGCCTTTTCTAGCCTCATTACTCTTTGCACACTTCTCTAACTTCTGGGAACCTGTACTTCCAGGCTGTATGCTTTCCTCTGAATCTTTAGCTGTGAGTATTTCTGAAGATTGTACCTCAGTTCGCTTTCCGAAAGCACCCTACGTCTTTGTCTTTTTTGTGACTGCCATCTGGAATGCCTTGGCCCCTCCTTTACACTTGTCCACATCTCATTCACACTTGAAGCCCAATTCAAGCTTAATGCTGTGAATTTTTAGTCCTTACTAGTGCTATTTCCATCTTTGGGCTCCTATAGCACTTATTCTTTACCTGTCTTATGGCCCTTGACATATTTTGCCTTAATGGTCATTTAACTGTTTTGGTCTACTGTAAACATTCTTAGAGTATCTTCTATATTATCAAAATATAGTCTTTGTAAGAGAGAATCAAGTTTTTATGTGTTAGGTTATTTGCCTTGATAACTTAATGAGTTCTTGTAAAGGTAGGTGAATGAGTTATAGAACCTCCTGAAATCTTTATCAGCTGTGTGTTCATAAGGTTTTTATAGATTGCCCCAATCTATAAAATGTAATATATATATATATATAATAGCTTGAAATTACATCATACCTTTCAAATAGGACTTTCATTACACTAGAAAGCTTCTTGCTGCCCTCTTCTGAAAAGCTAGGTAATACTGCCAATTAACAATGCTCAAAAAATTTAATTTTCATCTAACTTCCACTAAGATGAGGCTTTTTCACATTTTTAGAATTTTTATATCTTCTACAGATTCTCAAGCATAATTACTGACGAGCATTTCTTTTCTTTTTGTGTATATCCATGGTGAATATGAAGTATTAATTTATTTGATTACCTGCCAGAATTTATAGTGCTCATTTTGCTTAATTACCAACCTCAAAGAAAATAAAATAAAAGTAATTCTTGGTAAGATAAACTCCACAGTATCCTATTTAACATTTTAGAAGTTGCTGTGGAGCTTAAATGTTCCATTTTCTTTCTGCTTAAAAACAGAAGAGATTGAAAAGTTACAGAGTGGTGAGGTTTTTTGGTTTTTTTTTTTCCATAACATAAGACTTGATAACAAAAATGGAATAATTAATAGTATATACCATAAGCTCCCCTTCTCTTCCTTCCTCTCCTAAGGTTGAGTAATCTTCAGTCCTTTTCCTTTTCTGAAAACCCAGTCATCTTGCTACAAAGCATAGGAAAGATAATAATCATTCTGGACTTATGCTTGTTATTAAAATTTGTATGATATACATAAAATCAGATGAATTTCACTCACTTAAAAATGAATTAGGACTTCCCTGGTGGTGCAGTGGTTGGGAATCCGCCTGCGAATGCAGGGGACATGGGTTTGAGCTCTGGTCCCGGAAGATCCCATATGCCGCGGAGGTGCTCAGCCCGTGTGCCGTGACTACTGAGCCTGCGCTCTAGAGCCCGCGGGCCACAACTACTGAAGCCCACGTGCCACAACTACTGAAGCCTGTGCGCCTAGAGCCTGTGCTCCGCAACAAGAGAAGCCACCGCAATGAGAAGCCCTTGCACCGCAACGAAGAGTAGCCCCCGCTCGCCTCAACTAGAGAAAGTGCATGCGCCACAATGAAGACTCAATGCAGCCAATAAATAAATAAATAAATAAATAAATAAAATCTTAAAAAATAAAAATAAAATAAATAAATAAATAAATAAATAAAATGAATTAGTGGAGCAACTCTGCTCATCATGAATAGCTATAGCAATGGATATAAGTTACCTAAAATGAAGCACCAAGAGAAAAATATTGAAACAAAATTACATAACCTCAGTGGAACAACATCAAGCAGTCTAACATATGGGTAATTGGAGTTCCAAGAAAAGTCAGGTGGAGGCCAGAATAAGTATTTAAGAAAATAAACGGCCAGGGCTTCCCTGGTGGTGCAGTGGTTGAGAGTCCGTCTGCCAATGCATACGGTCCGGGAAGATCCCACATGCCGCGGAGTGGCTGACAATGCCCCGGTCCGGGAAGATCCCACATGCCGCGGAGTGGCTGGGCCCGTGAGCCATGGCCGCTGAGCCTGCGCGTCCGGAGCCTGTGCTCCACAACGGGAGAGGCCACAACAGTGAGAGAGGCCCACCTACTGCAAAAAAATAAATAAATAAAAGAAATGGCCAAAATTTTTCCAAATATGATACAAAGAAGGTCAGTGAAACCCAAACATGAAGAAAACTGTACCAAGACATATCATAAATTGTTGAGTGATAGAAAACTCTTAAAAGCAGGCAGAAAAAAAAAGACATATAGGGCTTCCCTGGTGGCGCCGTGGTTGAGGGTCCGCCTGCCGGTGCAGGGGACACGGGTTCGTGACCCGGCCTGGGAGGATCCCACGTGCCGCGGAGCGGCTGGGCCCGTGAGCCATGGCCAGTGAGCCATGGCCAATGAGCCTGCGCGTCCGGAGCCTGTGCTCCGCAGCGGGAGAGGCCCGCGTACCGCAAAAAAAAAAGGACATATAGAGGAACAAAGAATGAAAGCAGATTTCTCATCAGAAAATATGCAAACCGGTGGTAATGGAATGAAATCTTTAAAATACTGAAAGGAAAAAAATCTGTCAACCTAGAATTCTCTGTCCTGCAAAAATATTCTTTCAGAATAAAGGCAAGATAAAGACATTTTCTAGACAAACAAAAACCAAGATAATCTGTCTCCAGGAAACATACATTACAAGAAGTGTTTAAGAACTTTCAAGGCATAGCTAATAAACCAGTAGTAAAACTATAATGGAATACTAAAAAATACTTTGTTGATCCAAAAGAAGGCTGGAAAAAAAGGAAAACACAACATATGGGACAAATAGAATAACTGGCAAGATGATGAAATCTTATCAATTATTCAGTATTTATAAATGATTGAATATACTTGAAAGAGTAGATCTTAAATGTTATCACCACACACACACACAGAATCGCAATTATGTGAGGAGATAGAGGTGTTAACTAGCCTTACTGTGATAATCATTTTGCAATATATACGTGTATCTAATTATCACATTGCATACCTTAAACTTACGTATATGTCACTAATATCTCAATAAAGATGGGGAAAAAATATAAATGGACTAAACAGATCAGTTAAAAGACAGGGATTATCATATTGGATAAAAAATAAGACTCGATTATATGCTATATACTAACTTAAATATAAAGACATGGATACACTAAAAATAAAAGGATAGAAAAAGGTGTTCCATGCAAACATTAATAAAAAGTAGGGGCTTCCCTGGTGGCGCAGTGGTTGAGAGTCCTCCTGCCGATGCAGGGGAAACGGGTTCGTGCTCCGGTCTGGCAAGATCCCACATGCCGCGGAGCGGCTGGGCCCGTGAGCCATGGCCACTGGGCCTGCGCGTCCGGAGCCTGTGCTCCACAACGGGAGAGGCCACAGCGAACTAGGAATATTACCAGGGAGAAAGAGTAGCTTTTCATAATGATAAAGGGGTCAGTGCATCAAAAGATAGGAGCAGAATTAATGAATCAAAAAAACTCATTCTTTGAAAAGATAAAGTGGATAACTATCTAGATTGATCAAGTAAAAGAAGAAAGAAGGCACAAATTACCAATATCAGAAATGAAAGGAGGGGTTATCATTTTATATCCTACAGAAGGATAATAAGGTAACTTTATTCCAATAAATTTGACAGCTTGGATGGAATGGACAAATTCCTTGAAAGATACAAATTTTCAAAATTGACTCAAGAAGATATGAACAACTTGAATAGCTCTACATCTAACAAAGAAATTGCATTTGTAATTTAAAACCTTCTCACAAACAAAACTTCAGCTCAGATGGCTTCACTGATAAATTCTATTAAACATTTTTTTCCTTCCAGTTTTATTGAGATATGATTGACATACAGCACTATATAAGTTTAAGGTGTACAACATAATGCTTTGACTTACATACATCATGAAGTGATTGAGTACAAGTTTAGTGAACATCCATCATCTCATATAGATACAAAATTATATTAAACATTTAATGAAGAGTTAGCAGAAAATAGAGGAGGGAGGCCAGCACTATCTTAGCAGCAAAATCAGACAAAGATTAGAAAATCAAACTACAGATATTACCTCACGAATATAGATGCAAAAATCCGTAACAAAATATTAACAAGTCCATTCCAGCAATATACAAAATAATAATAATACATCATGATCGAGTAACTAGTAAAATAAGGAAAGACAAAGAAATTAAGGCATACATATTGAAAAGGAAAAAGCAAAACTGTCTTTATTCACAGATGACATGATTGTTTACTTAGAAATCTAAGGAATCTACCAAAAAGCTACTAAAACAAGTAATAAGTGAATTAAAGCAAGATTTCTGGACACAAAGTACAAATATCAAATTTTATTTCTATATACCAGCAATGAACAATTGGTATATGAGTTTTTGAAAACAAATACAACATGAAATTCTAAGGAATAAATTTAGCCAATATGTGTAAGACATATACTGAAACCTACAAAGCATTGCTGAGAGAAATTAAGGATCTAAGTAAATGGAGGTATATACCATGTTTATGGATCAGAGGCTGAATATTGTTATCATGTTAGTTCTCTCTAGATTTATCTGTGTATAGTCAATGCAATTCCAATCAAAATCCTATCAGGCCAAACCGGCTCGGTTCTTTGTGGCTGTCTGGAGGGGTGGGATAGGGAGGGTAGGAGGGAGGGAGACAAAGAGGGAGGAGATATGGGAACATATGTATATGTATAACTGATCCACTCTGTTATAAAGCAGAAACTAACACACCATTGTAAAGCAATTGTACCCCAATAAAGATGTTAAAAAAATTTTTAAAAAAATTTTAAAAATTAAAAAAAAAAAAAAAATCCTATCAGGCCTTCTTGAGAAATTGAAAGCTGAATGATTCTAAAGTTTATATGGAAATGCAAAGGACCTAATAACCAGAACAATTTTGAAAACAAAAAACACAATGTTGGGGGCTTCCCTGGTGGTCCATGTGATTAAGACTCCATGCTTCCAATGCATGGGGCATGGGTTCGATCCCTGGTTGGGGAACTAAGCTCCCACATGCTGCACAGTGTGGCCAAAAAATTAAAAACAAAACAAAACAAAACAAAAACCCCCCACAATGTTGGAGGATTTACACAACCTGCTTTCAAGTCTTACTGTAAAACTATAGTCATCAAGATAGTTTGGCTTTGACATAAAGACAGGCATAGAGATGAATAAAGCAGGATAAAGAGTCTAGAAATACACCCATATATATGTAGTCAATTGGTTTTTGATAAAAGTGCCAAAACAATACAAGGATAGTCTTTTCAACAAATAGTGCTGGAACAACTGAATATCTATGTGGGAAGAAATGGACCTTGACCCTTACCTCACATCATAAAAAAAATGAACTGAAAATAGATCATGGGTGTAAATGTAAAAGCTGAAACCCTAAAACTTCTAGTAGAAAACATAAGAGAAAATCTTTGCATCCTTAGGATAATCAAAGACTTCTTAGATAACACAGGAGAATATGCCATAAAACAAAAACGTGATAAATTGTACTTTATCAAAATAGAAAACCTTTGCTCTTCAGAAGACGTTAGGAAAATGAAAACACAAATCACAGACTGTGAAAAAATATTTGCAATATATATGCAGTTGATCCTCATTCACAGATTCTATATTTGCAAATTCACCTACTTAACTAAAACTTATAACCCCCAAACCAATATTTGTAGTACTTTTATGGTCATTTGTGGATATGAACCAGGTGGCAAAAATTTGAGTTGCCCAACATGTGTGTTCCCAGCTGGTGTCAAACAAAACGGTGCTGTGCCTTCCTTTCCACGGCCTATTTAGTGCCAGTATTTTGCATTTTTATTATTTTTGTTGATTTTGCGATTTAGAATGGCCCTAAGCATAATGCTGAAGTACTGTCTAGTGTACCTAAGTCCAAGAAGGCTATGATGTGCCTTACGGAGAAAATACACGTGTTAAATAAGCTTCATCCAAGCACGAGTTAGAGCACCACTGGCTGTGAGGGTTTTTTTAACATTTTGTTTTATTTTATTTATTTACTTAATTACTTACTTATGGCTGTGTTGGGTCTTCGTTGCTGCGCATGGGCTTTTCTTAGTTGCGGAGAGCAGAGGCTACTCTTCATTGCCGTGTGCAAGCTTCTCATTGCGGTGACTTCTCTTTGTTGCGGAGCATGGGCTCTAGGCGCACAGGCTCTAGGCACACGGGCTTCAGTAGTTATGGCATGCGTGCTCAGTAGTTGTGGCTCACAGGCTCTAGAGTGCAGGCTCAGTAGTTGTGGCACATGGGCTTAGTTGCTCCGTGGCGTGTGGGATCTTCCCAGACCAGGGCTTGAACCTGTGTCCCCTGCATTGGCAGGCGGATTCTTAACCACTCTGCCACCAGGGAAGTCCTGGAATAACTAGAATCAAAGACAGACTATAGCAAGTGCTAGGGAGGGTGTGGAACAATGGGAACTTATACATTGCTGGTGGGACAGCCACTTAAGAAAAGTTTGGCAATTACAATGCTCGACATATGTTTACCATATAACCTACCAATTCCACTCCTGATTTTTCACTCAAAATAAATAAAAACATATATCTGCACAAAGACTGTACCAAATGTTCATGACAGTTTTATTCATAATAACCATTAAGTTGGAAACATCCCAAACATCTATTGGCCAGTGAATGGATAAACAATTTGTGGTATACCCATGTGATGGAATACTACTCAGTACTAAAAAGTAACAAACTACTGATACAAGTAGCAATATGGATGGGTATAAAAAAATGTTATACTAAAGAGTACCTAGTATATGATTTTATTCATATGAAATTCTAGAAAAGGCAAATCCAATCTATAGTGACAAAGTAAATCAGTGGCTACCTAGGACTAGGGTGATATTGGGGTTCATTACAGAAGGGCACAAGGGAACAGTTGGGGTTGATAGAAATATTCTATATCTTGATTATGATGGCAGTTACACAACTTTAAATGTCTGAAATCTCATTAAACTGTGAATGAAAATAGGTGCAATTTATTGTATGTAAATTATACATCAAGAAAGCTGCTTTTCAAAGAACGAATTAGTTGAGGATTGGTTTGGATTTTAGGAGGAGGATTTTGGATTTGTAGGGGAGGCAACACATTTCCTGAAGAGACATGTTTCATAGGACCAGTACTTGAATACCCATTTCTTCCTACCTAATGTGTTTCTGAAAAATTCTGCCATTAAATGAAAAAGATTTTTATTACTTTTAGTAGGAAAAACTATGATGCATTCCATCCCAACAGATACCCAAACAAATTTCATAGGTAGAAAAATATATCAACTGAACAGTGAAAACAAGCTTAAGTAGTAAGAATTTAGAAGTAAATAAATACAGACTGTATAACAGACATAATGTAATGAAGCTTTATTGTGTTTATCAAAGGAAGAAAAGATTTGAGAGGGTGGTAGTTGTGGAGGTGGATGTGAGAGAGTTGGTTTTTGGAAGGAGCATCTTGCTGCACTTTTTTTTTTACTTCACTAATTTTTCAAGCTTTAGGGGGCTTAAATTATCTTGCACTCAAGCTGCAGTTAAAAATAAAGTCATAGCATAAACATGAGAGCACTTTCAATCATATGAAAATTTTAAAGAATTATAGATGAAATGTTATCCCTTCATCCCTCTTGGTTGGCATACATTCACAAAGCAAATGTTTGGGATTCATTCAAACACGGCAGACAATACACATTTGGTCCATGTGATGTTCTCTGGAGAATGACAGTGTTGAACAGAATGCACCAATGTTGAAATAGCACTTTTTATAAAACCATTATATAAAAACAAAAGTCTGTTGTATTTTATACACCAGAAACAATTAGAATATAACATGTTTTTTTTTAAAAAGATAACCTTCCCAATGATACTTAAGGGTTTAATCTCTCAAAAATTTTGTAAGACCTTTATGGAGAAAATTGCAAACTTTATTGACAAACATTAAAGAAAACCTAAGTAAATGTCATGAATTAGAAGGAAAAAAGCCATTATACTAAAAACTTTTTTAAAAAGTTTTCTAAAAAGTAATGAACAGTCATTATGCGAGTAAAGTCTGTATTGACATAGACCTGGAATTTGGAAAGTGGATTTAGACCGAGTATCTCATGTGTCTTTCATTTTAATTCTTAAAACAAACTTAAATCACATTTCTTGGGAAGTTTATGCCTGGAATGTTTGAAATACAGATTGCTGTTTCCTCTCCCTGGAGCACTTTGTCCACTTCCTTAGCCCTTTTTCTGTGCTCCTGTTCATCCCTCTATTACAGCCAATATCAATTTATATTATTATTAATGATGTATATATTTCTAGTCTGTGAACTCTCTTAGGTCAGGGACCATCGGGAAATAACTGTAGCAGGCTCTGGAGTTAAGGCCACTTGGATTCCAATCCTGTCTCAACCACTGATTAGCTGTTTAAACTTGAGCAAATTATATAACCTCAAAAAAAAAAAATATATATATATATATAGTATCTTTGCTTTCAAAAAGTACATAAATACAAATTCTGATATTAATCTGAATTTATTTTTTTAATTTATTTTTGGCTGTGCTGGGTCTTCGTTGCTGCACACGGCCTTTTCTCTAGTTGCAACGAGCAGGAGCTACTCTTTGTTGCGGTGCGCAGGCTTCTCATTGCGGCAGCTTCTCTTTGCTGCGGAGCATGGTCTCTAGGCATTCAGGCTTCAGTAGTTGTGGCACACGGGCTCAGTAGTTGTGGCTTGTGGGTTCTAGAGTGCAGGCTCAGTAGTTGTGGAGCACGGGTTTAGTTGCTTCTTGGCATGTGGGATCTTCCCAGACCAGGGCTTGAACCCGTGTCCCCTGCATTGGCAGGCAGATTCCCAACCACTGCGCCACCAGGGAAGTCCTTTAATCTGAATTTAAACAATTGAATTTATGAAGTATATTTTCTCTTGAAGTATATTGGCAGTAATGTCCCAACACTCAGTTTTATCAAGAATGTTGATTAGTTAGACTTTCAGTTAGTTCTTTACCAAGAACAAGTCCAGGAGGAAAGGGCTATTTTTCTTTGTGCCTCAGGGTAGAGGTAAGAACCGGATGCTTATGTCTTCTGTTAGCTTGTATCTTCCCTGTGCGAAGCCTTTTTATCAGGGGTTTCACTTGAGTCCAAGGGAGTTTTTATTCTTCTGCATTTAATTTTTGCACAGCTCTACACATCACCCATTTTTATAAAAAGAGCATTAGTGCGATATTTTACACATACTATAAAATTCATCCATTTAAAGTGTATAGTACGTTTTTAGTATATTCACGGAAGTGTGCAACCGCCATGACAATCTAATTTTGGAATATTTCCATCACCCCAAAAAGAAACCCCATACCCATTAGCGGCCACTCCCATTCCCCCAACTCCACTTCCCACTCCCCAGTCAGCCCTAAGTAATCACTAACCTACTTGTTGTCTCTGGATTTCATTCCTTTTTATTGCCAAATAATATTCCATTGTATGGATATACCACATTGTTCATCAGTTGATGGACATTTGGGAATTTCCACTTTTTGGCTGTTATGAAAATGCTACTATGAACATTCGTGTGCAAGTTTTTGTGTCATCATCATTTTAAACTTTCTTTTGATGTGGGGATGTGTTTGTATAAGTTTTGCATTGGAATACCCTGGATATAGTTTTAACTTAGTATGAGTACAATATATATCACCCAGTGATCTAAATACATTTTGCTAAACTTAAAGGTAACAACCATTTATTGGTCTCTCATTTGTCGTTTTGAGTCACTCAGAAACTGACTGGGTAAGCAAAAACACAAACCTTTTTGCTTTCATCACTGTCAGTATTGGATTCCATTTAAAGGACTCTAGAGTTTGATATTTCATATCTTGAGCTAGAATGGAGAAGAATGGCTTATTGTGAATCCAGTTACAGTTGGCTGACTGTCATGGCTAAATGACAACAATAGGTCATACCCTCCGTTTTGTTGTTATTTTTAATCTCGGTCATATATTCTTGTTTTGTTTTTGCATAGAGTGAAACTTTGAAAGAATAGAATGTTTCTGGCACATAGAAATTCATTTCTGTATTGACACTTAGCCTCAAAGACACATCACTGATTATACAGATGAAGTGAATGTACCCAGTAACTCAAGCTGCACTTGGGTAATCATTAAGAAAGCAGTTCAAAGAATGTGATTAATGGTAGGACTATTTAAGTGTTTTATTCACATTGTCTTCTGGCCTTTGACTCAACTCTGGATTTATTAGAAATAGTACCCCTAAATCAAATCAGAACTAGAGAGTACCAGGGACTTAATAGTCTTTAAAATAAACTTTTTAGCAAATTATAAAAACTAGCCTTTATAGTCTCTCTACCTTCCAAAAAAATGAGTGTTAGGTATGTTTGGTTACAGGAATGCTAGTTTATTAGAATCAACATGAATAGAGAGGAAAAAACTGATTTAAAATGTGGTTTTTAGGTACTTCCCTGGTGGCGCAGTGGTTAAGAATCCGCCTGCCAATGCAGGGGACACGGGTTCGAGCCCTGGTTGCACATGCCGCGGAGCAACTAAACCCTTGCACCACAACTACTGAGCCTGCACTCTAGAGCCCAAGAGCCACAACTACTGAAGCCCGTGTGCCTAGAGCCCGTGCTCCACAACAAGAGAAGCCACTGTAGCGAGAAGCCCATGCACCGCAACGAAGAGTACCCCCACTCGCTGCAACTAGAGAAAGCCCGCGTGCAACAACAAAGACCCAATGCAGCCAAAAATAAATAAATTTATAAACTAAACTAAAATAAATGTGGTTTTTACATGGAATTATTTCAGGTTGATCTTACAAGCACAGGATTTTTAACTCATTAGGATATTATTCTCCACCCTGGACTTTATAAATTATTTCTTCTGAATAAGAATAAAAGCATTTAAATAAAGCCTTTAAAATAAAAGCATGGTAGCTGTCTCCATTTAAAAAAAAAAATCTTGCAAAAACGTCAATCTACAAAAAGAAACTAGACTTAGGAGCAAGTCACTTGACTTAACTGTTGTTTGGTTGTTGACTGTCACAGCTTTTTGCTTAACCAAATATGGTGAATAGTTATAATTGGTTTAGTTTCTGCCAAATTTTGGATAGATCAAATTTTTTATTTGTGATTTAACTTCTTAAAGCATGGCCATTTCTTATACTACTTTGGTATCCACAAGAAATCCCAAATGATGCTGGGAATTAAGAGGGTACTTAAAGCTTATTTTAAGATCTATTTCATAATGTTCACTTGCATTTTACACCAGTGGCCTAGCGGAAAGCATTTAAAAAGGAGCTGTCCTTAGCTTGCAGGGGTGTTCCTAGATAGTATATTCCTAAAGGGTCAGTTCAAATATCACTCCTTTTCTAAAGCTTTTCCTGTCCATACAACCCAAACCTTCTGCAGCATTAATTATCCCCGTGTCTGTCTTCATAATGTGTTATATACTCCTCTTATAGCTTGGATGACATTACTTGATAATTATTTATTTTCCAGTCTGTCTTCTGACAGATTCTCAAGGAAGGTTAAGGATTATATTATAACCTTAACATTAAGCATAATGCATGGCACTAGAGATAGAGCTGAAGTTTTGGTTAAAATTCTAATCCTTGGCTGAATTTTAATTTCTCCCTTTGTTGCTCATAGAGCAGATAGTCTCTCCTACTTTTAATATGATTTTTTAATTAATTAATTAATTAATTAATTATTTTTTGTTGCTGTGCGCAGGCTTTCTCTAGTTGCGGCAAGCGGGGGTTACTCTTCATCGCAGTGTGTGGGCTTCTCATTGCAGTGGCTTCTCTTGTTGTGGAGCATGGGCTCTAGGTGCATGGGCTTCAGCGGTTGTGGCACACGGGCTCAGTAGTTGTGGCTTGTGGGCTCTAGAGCGCAGGCTCAGTAGTTGTGGCGCACAGGCTTAGTTGCTCCACGGCATGTGGGATCTTCCCGGACCAGGGCTCAAACCCGTGTCCCCTGCATTGGCAGGCAGGTTCTTAACCACTGCGCCACCAGGGAAGCCGAAGCCCCTCTCTTCTACTTTTAACTTTATGGTAAGAAATATGCTTTATGATCATAATTTTAATAAAATTAAAATTTTATTAGTAATTCTTTTAGTAATGAATTAGAACTGCCTCTAGAGTTTCTAATTCAGTAGATCTGAGATGGAGACCTGACAATGTGTATGTCTAACATGTTCCCAAAGTGACGCTAATGTGGTTGGTCTAGGGAGCACGCCTTGAGAACCACTGATACAGGTAATAAATGCTAACTCACCTACCTGAAAACCTCTACTATATTGAAATAGGATCTGTTCCTGATTTGCCCACCTAACTTTCTTTTTAAGGTCTTAGGGGAAAAAAGTACTCCATAATTGCAAAGCTCTCTACAAGTATCTACACAGAGCACAATTAAGCTGTTGATGAGCAAACTTTAGTGCCCCAAGGAGGGGAGGGTTTTTCTATGGAAGATTGGTTGATCTCTCTTGGTGTCTCATTAGCTGCAAGCTTAAGAGTATGTAATGGGCGAGCAGTTAGAACTTGTTGACTAGCTGATGAAACCAGTTTAGAACTCTGACCTTTGATGCCAGTGGTCTAGCATCTATAAAATGCTTCTTTTCACTTTCACTTCTTTTTTGGTTTGAATGCAAATAAAATTAATGAAAAAGATATTTTAACTTTAATTATTAAGCATTATAGTTAAGTGTTTATATAGTATCTAACCATATTTCCCCTTCTATTATATTTTGCCGTATTGATCACACATAAGTTGTTTTTAAGATCCTAAATTATGACCTGTACTATCAATGAAAGAGTG
>NW_006787038.1:1174256-1176279 GCF_000442215.2 Lipotes vexillifer
GTTTTTTTCATTCAGTACATGCCTATTATTATGTTAACTATGTATAGTTTAAACTCTGGAGTTTCAATGAAGCAGACTATTACACACAGTATAATATAATTTTCTGGCTGTGGATATTTTTGTGTTCTAATTCTTTTATGTTAATAATTCACAAATGTTGTAAATAAGGTTTTTCAGAAACATCAAAACTGGATATTTTGAAAAAAAGGTTAACTAGCTGTAATTTCTACTCACAAGGAAAATAACCACTACCATATTGTTATGGACCTGGGCCCTTGGACTCTTTATTCAATAGAAATTGATAAGAGGCCAGATGAGAATTCCAGTCAAGGCTTTATTGGGGCTCATGCTGCAGTACAAGGGAGTGAAAACAAGAGACAGGTACTCTTGCTCTTAGAGGAGCTGCTTGGGTCCTTAAAAGGGGTAACAACAGGGGTGGGTCCATGGGTTGGGCAGGAGGTGTAGCTTAGGTGATCTGCCCACTCCTTTAGTGGTGCCATGTACAGGGATCCTGCACAGTGCCCTGCTTTTGCTCTCAGCACCTCAGAAATGGCAGTTGGTTTGTGGCCTTTTTGAATCCTGTTGATCATAATTGCCCCAACTGTGCATGTGTGCAGTTGTTTTTAGTCCCTTATAGTTTCTTTGTATTCTGTCACTCAAAGAGATGTTAGTCCAGGTGCAAGCACTCCGGTAAAAGGTCCCAGGTCCCAGCCTATCTCAATATGACTTCCTAAGTAGACACGTCATACGATCAAGTTCTTACCTTGATGTGATGTGGTTTTAAAAGAAATTCATAATCAAGTGAAGACAGTAATTGTTGTACATTTGTACTACTACATTATTTTAGAGGAAAAAGAGGATTTTTAAATTAAGCCTTACTGGATAAATACTATATATTGGGTACTTTTTCCAAGTCTGTTAGGGAAAATATCTTTAAAAGTGTCTACCATTGATGAACTTATTGTCTGGTCAAGTTGAAAACATGAACCATACATATGTGAAACCACAGTGCCAACAATTAAAAATCAAATTATCGGGTAGAACAAGTAATTTGTGTTGAAATTGGATAAATCGTCATCTGTGAAGTAAAAGAGTGATCAAAGTGAAGTAGGATTATTGAGGACATTTATATTCACAGTTGTTGATAGTATGAGGAAAAACTAGCTGAAATTTAACTGGACTAGTGAACGTTTAGATTAAGCTATTCCTTTTGTAACTTTGTTTAGATTAAGCTATTCCTTTTAGCTATTGGACTGGCCTCAGCCTTAAAGTTAGGCTTGCTACCAACCCTAAAGCTTTCTTTTTTTTAATTTTATTGAATTATAGTTGATTTACAGTGTGTTAATTTCTGCTGTAGCGACCCTAAAGCTTTTTATGAGAAGATTCAATAAATGAGTAACTTGGACTTCCCTGGTGGCACAGTGGTTAAGAATCTGCCTGCCAATGCAGGGGACATGGGTTCGAGCCCTGGTCCAGGAAGATCCCACATGCTGTGGAACAACTAAGCCCGTGCGCCACAACTACTGAGCCTGTGCTCCAGAGCTCACGAGCCACAACTACTGAAGCCCACGCACCTAGAGCCCATGCTCTGCAACAAGAGAAGCCACCGCAATGAGAAGCCCACGCACCGCAACGAAGAGCAGCCCCCACTCGCTGCAACTAGAGAAAGCCTGCGCGCAGCAACGAAGACCCGATGCAGTCAAGAATAAATAAATAAATAAATAAATTTATATAAATAAATAAATGAGTGACCGAAGACTCATTCTCTCCACCTCCCAAAGAATTTTTTAGAAGCAAAATGTTGAACCAGAGAGCTTCCCTCATAGCTATTTTATGAATAAATTGAAAATTGTGCTCTTAGATTTGTCTGTATGATTTCTTAAATAAGAAAGGTTGGAAGGCAGCAGCTTATTATTATTAGGCTTAACCTGAGTTAGATTTGGTAGAGTTTAAAAAATATGTAATCTGCTTTTGATTGTTTGGTCATGTGTAATTTGTTCCTCATCCAAAGAATTTTTTTTTT
>NW_006787038.1:1176415-1207414 GCF_000442215.2 Lipotes vexillifer
CCCCTGCATCGGCAGGCGGACTCTCAACCACTGCGCCACCAGGGAAGCCCTCATCCAAAGAATTTAATGATGGAAATAAACATTCATGACATGAAAAGTCACCCCCTTTCTACAGCTTTTCCTGTCCATCCATTTCCAAGTCCTCTGCAGAATTAATTATCCCCATCTCTGTTCCCTGGCCTACTCTTCATTGTATTATGATATGTAGTGATAATGAGAAAAAGCTGTATTTCCAGAGAAGCATTTGTTGAAGTCTTCTGTTTACTATGGAGAATTTCCAAGCATATACTAACTAGAAAGAATGCTATAATGAACTCCACGTACCCATCCCCAGCTTCAATAATTGTCAACTTTCTGCCATTCTTGTTGTATCTCTGCCCCCTTATATCACACTTTTTGTTGTGGTTGTGTTGTTGGCTGGAGTATTTTAAAGCAAATCCTAGTACCATGTCATTCATAAATAATTTAGTATGTATCTCTAACCAAGAAGGCCTTTAAAAAACACACACAATTATTACACCAAACAACATAAAATAATAATTCCTTAGTAACGTCTTATAGTCCATGTCCAGTTTGGTTAAAAATTGTGTTTTTCACAGTTGGTTTGTATGAGTCAACATCTGGACAAGGTCTACACATTGCATTTGATTGACATCAGTCTTCAGTCACTTAATCTTCTCTATAAGCACACTCTTCTTCTTCTAGGTTATCCCCCCCGCCCCATGCTATTTAATTGCTGAAGAAACTGGGTTGTTTGTCCAGGAGGATCTCCCACATTTTAAATTTGGATGATTTTTCTCATGGTGGTAGCATTCCACATGGTCCTCTTTTCCCCCAAATTTCCTGTAATCTAGTAGAGTTAGAGAATAAAGTGGGTTTGGAGTCAGTCTTTTTGGCAGGGATGCTTCATAAGTGTACTTGCTATTGTTGCGTATGAAACACAGGACCTTCATTTGTTCCAGTTTCAGTGAACATCAGTGAGTTTAGGTGGTATCAGTCTCATTCTTTCCATAATAATAATAATTATGATGATTACTATTCTAATAAATCAGCAACTATTTGGTTTCCCTGAAATGTAGTCCAAAGAGGAAAGGCAGAAAAAATGCTTGATTTTTCCCCCCTTTTACTTACCAATTTTCAGAACATGAAATGAGTTGAAGTGACTGAGGGCTTTTAAGAAATATTATAGTAAAATATAATATATTAAATATATTAAATATAATACAGTATACTAGTGTATTATAATTTAATATAATACAATATATATTTAATATAATGTATTATGATTTAATATAATATTTGATGTAATTAATATAATACATTATATTAGTATAATACATTATATTAATATTATATTAAATATAATACATTAAAATACTATTTAATGTACTTCTAAGCACTATAATCATTATTGTTTTTGACACTCAAAACTGTCCCATCTTTAGTTAGTGGACACCCCTTTATGCTGACTTCTGTGTCATTTGACATGACCCTAGTAATCTTTGGTAACTTCCTTCCTTTCAGCGTGTCAAGATATTCCTTGTTCATTTACTTCAGACTTAGAATCTTATCCATTTCTCCAAGGAACCCTGGGAGTAGAAATCTTCATTTTAGTAGAAATCTAAGTACTAAGAGTATTAATTGGTACTGGACTGTCATTGCTTCTGGGCTTTTTCCATGGACAGGGTTGGTAAATGAGTTGTTGTTTGTTTTTTTTTTTTTTGCGGTACGCGGGCCTCTCACTGTTGTGGCCTCTCCCATTGCGGAGCACAGGCTCCGGACGCGCAGGCCCAGCGGCCATGGCTTACGGGCCCAGCCGCTCCGCGGCATGTGGGATCTTCCCAGACCGGGGCACGAACCCGTGTCCCCTGCATCAGCAGGTGAACTCTCAACCACTGCGCCACCAGGGAAGCCCTGTTGTTTTGTTTTTTAAGAGAAAAAGAAATCGTGTTCCTACCAATATGCCCAGCTCAAATTAAAGATGTTTAAGTGGGGAGGGCTTCCCTGGTGGCGCAGTGGTTGAGAGTCCGCCTGCCGATGCAGGGGACGCGGGTTCGTGCCCCAGTCTGGGAGGATCCCACATGCTGCGGAGCAGCTGGGCCCATGAGCCATGGCCGCTGAGCCTGCGCGTCCGGAGCCTGTGCTCCGCAATGGGAGAGGCCACAACAGTGAGAGGCCCGCGTACCGCAAAAAAAAAAAAAAAAAAAAAAAGATGTTTAAGGGTTTTAATTTAATATATTCGGGTTTAATTTTTTAATTTTAATTTTATTGGAGTTTAGTTGATTTACAACGTTATGTTAGTTTCAGGAACACGGCAAAGTTATTCAGTTATACATATATTCATTCTTTTTTAGATTCTTTTCTCATATACAATGTATTTGATTTTTTTTTTAATTTATTTATTTATTTTTGGCTGTGTTGGGTCTTCGTTTCTGTGCGAGGGCTTTCTCCAGTTGCGGCGAGTGAAGGCCACTCTTCATCACGGTGCGCGGGCCGCTCACTGTCACGGCCTCTCCCGTTGTGGAGACGCGCAGGGTCAGTAGTTGTGGCTCACGGGCTTAGTTGCTCCGCGGCATGTGGGATCTTCCCAGACCAGGGCTCAAACCCATGTCCCCTGCATTGGCAGGCAGACTCTCAACCACTGCGCCACCAGGGAAGCCCAATGTATTTGATTTTATAATAGTATGTCTTTTATTCTGGAAATCTTGATTTCTAATAACTAACATAATTATTTATGTTTTAACCCACAATGAGACTAGCATCAAAAGAACTAACTACATATAACAACAAGACTGCTGAATGCAATTTAAGATTTCTCTGTGCCTCATTTATATCTTTAGGATATGTACTTGTAGGGATATATAGTCAGAATATGTCTTTTAGAATTATTTAAACTTTTGTACTGTGTGGTTATTGCCAAATTTTAGAGATTCAAGTTATTTTCAGTTTATTTCCACTTTTAGAGATTGCCGTTTTTCTATTTAATGCATTTTTTAATGTATAAAATATTTATATGGTGTCCCAAAGTAAAACGTATAAAATAAAGTGCATCCAAAATGTCTACCTTCCACCTCTATCCTACCCCCTCTCTTTTTCCTCTTCTAGGTAACCATCTTTATTAGTAAAAACAAATACTAAACTTTATCCTTCCATTATTTCTTTTGAAAATATAAGTAAATATACTTGTGTATTTCTCCATGTCCTAATTTTCCACATAAGGTAATATACTATACATAGTGTTCTGCACCTTGCTTTTTTTCCACTCAGCAGTATGTTCTGGAGATCGCTCCATAGCAATATATAGGTCTCTTCTTCATTCCTTCATACAGTTACACAGTACTCTGTAATATGGAGTCCCTTCCCTAAAAATGGACATTTGAGTTGTTTCCGATCTTCAGTTATTACAGATAGTGCTGAAATGAATAGGAATATGAATACCCTATTTAATATTTTTGCTGGTGTATCTTTGGGTAGCTACCTAGAAGTAAAATTGCTGGGTCAAAAACATAGGTAATTTTACTAGGATAAAAATTTCTTATGCACAGTATTGAATTAAGAATTGAAAAGGAAGCAGATTTCCTCTTTCCTCATATATGAATAAATTATTTCAATAGATATATAGTTGACCACCTCCCATGTGCCTGGTATTGTTCTAGTTGCTGGGGATAGAGCAGGAGGCTCTGTAGAACTTCAAGGAGCATGAAGAGAAATAAACAAAGTTAATTTCAGATTTTGGTTTGTGCTGTGAAGGAAGTAAATGTGTTGATATGAAAGAAAGTAACCAAGAGGACTCACTTTGGATAGGGTGGCCACAGAAGGCCTCTTTGAAAAGGTGATGTTTGAACTGAGATTTGACAGATTAAAAAAATGATTAACGCTGCCATTTATAGACTTTCCTACTATACGCCAGGCAATATAAAGGATTTTCATACCTCATTTTATCTCACAAGACTGCAAAGTCTATTTTATAATTATGTTTTATGAATGAGAAAACTGATGCTCATAAAAATAATTTGCTTAAGGTCTTAACACCTGTAAATGGGGGGGGGGGAGGGGGGCTGGGATTTGAATCAAGGCTAGACCCATCTAATTCCAAAGCCAGATAAGAGAAATCCTTTTTACTGTATACATTGCCTCTCTTAACCAGAAAGAAAGCAGAGAATACCGAGTTAACATAGTAAATGGTTTAGACTCTTGTTTTAACCTGGCAGAAATAGTGTTTTTTTTTTTCTTTGAAAGCACTGTTCACATTTGCTACTGAATGATTACAAATTCAGAATACATATGCTTGTTTTCTTTGGGAGTATTTGTTATATAACAAAAGAGAAAAACATGTCTTCTTGTCCAAGCTAAGTAAAACAATTTCAATATCTGTTTTTATTGTTTTCGACTTAATGATGGTTCTCTGTTTAAAATACCGTAGCAAGAACCTAGGGGCAGGACAGGAATAAAGACGCAGACCTACTAGAGAATGGACTTGAGGACACGGATGGGGGAAGGGTAAGCTGGGACAAAGTGAGAGAGCAGCATGGACATATATACACTACCAAATGTAAAACCGATAGCTAGTGGGAAGCAGCCGCATAGCACAGGGAGATCAGCTCGGTGCTTTGTGACCACCTAGAGGGGGTGGGATAGGGAGGGTGGGAGGGAGACGCAAGAGGGATGAGATATGGCGATATATGTATATGTATAGCTGATTCACTTTGTTATAAAGCAGAAACTAACACACCATTGTAAAGCAATTATACTCCAATAAAGATGTTAAAAAATAAATAAATAAAATTTTAAAAATAAAATAAAATACCGTAGCAAAAATATCCCCCAGATATTTGTAGCCTATTAAAATAATGCACCTTCTAAGTATCCTATTGATTTATTTCACAAATATTTGTTAAAATCTATATTCAAGGTACTTTACAGTGTCTATTTGAAATAACTTCATTAAATGAAATAACCAAAACATTCAAGGGACTTCCCTGGCGGGCCAGTGGTTAAGACGCCGTGCTTCCACTGCAGGAGGTGAGGGTTAGGTCCCTTGTCAGGGAACTAAGATCCTGCATGCCTCGCAGACTGACCAAAACAAAAACAAAAACACGTTCAAGCTTCTGTAAATAGCCATAAAATTAATCTTAGGGGGAAATTTTTTCTTGTGCCAGCACTTACTGAGGACTTAAATGTATTGCCTTAAGTCTCATACAACCCACTCAGGTAGGTACTAATCCCCCATCTTACAGATGAGGGAACTGAGGCACAGAGAGGCTACATAATTTACCGGAGATCACCATCTAATAAGTGATAGATTCAGACCAAAGTTCAAAGCCTATGCGATCATAGGTTTTTCTATATCATATATATTAAAAGGTCATATCAAACAACAAGAAAGTAGGGAAATATATTCTTCCTTTCTGGTGAGTTAGGTCCATACTACTGTCCGATGAACCATGCGTGAAGATTCATAGACATTTTCTTTGGTGTCTTAAACTGGAACTACCTGCAGTTAAAAGTCAGATTCTAATTTTACAAACAAGGCCACCTCTAACAAAATTACAATAAAATGATCTTATTCCCTGGCTTAAAGAAAAATTCTCCAGTAACTGTAGGAGAGCTTGTGGTATCAAGACAGCATCTTATATCTCCATGTAAGTCATAAGCAAAGTGATATTGTGGTGAAAAAATAGTGGCATGGATAATACCTGCTCACAGCCCAAGACGTTTGATGTATCTTGGGCCTCAGTGTTTGTCGGATTTTGCAATTTCATGAGCAAGATTTGTATTTTTTTAAAGTTCTATATTTCTCTGTGTTCCACTTGATATCAAATCTGTATTCTTAGATCGTAGCGTTTCATTTAAAAAAATAAATAATCTCAGCCCCTCCTCCCTCTCCTCCCCCTCCCCCCCACACTCATTTCGTATAATATGGTAATGATATCACCGTAGCTGTAATTACGGGTCATCTTCATTTCTTTCATCTCTGCCTGTTCTGATGGCTTCATTCCTTTGACGGAAAAGATTTGGCTCTGGGTGCTATGATTATTTTGTTAAGCGTTATTCGAATAGACAGGAGTGAGAGAAATTAATCAATCCAAATGCAATTAGCATCATGTTTAACCCAGTGATGGACGTCTCAAGGTGAAACAGCCAGGGGAGTTTCAGACATTATTATTCAATCCAGTGGTTCTTATCTAAATTATAATCAAGAGAGGTTTTTATTGGCTTCTCAGTGTGAAGATGTAACTCTTTTCCTGCCCTGTGGGTCAGGAAGACTGGGGCCTCCATCCTCTGTAGACGTTTGCTGCTGCCAGCACCTTGAGGTGGGGATGTTCCAAGCAGGAGGATTTTCTTAATATCCAAGTCCTTTGAAATTCATCTATACTGTGATCTTGGTCTGATTTTCCTGGGAGTGGGATATTGCCTGTGAATAAATTACTCTAACTTGGGGCAAAATATTTTGTGTCCTGATGAAATCAGTTTGACTAGTTCTTTCTTAACCTTACATGATAGATTATTATTGCTGTACTCACTTTATGAATGAGGAAATTAAGACTGTGTGAAGCTACTAGCCTTTGGTCACAATAAGTGTTTCACCACGATGTATTACTACGTAAAGGCCCTGAAGTGTGAATGTTCTGCAAAAATTTATGAGTATTTAATAAAAGTTTGCCCCAAGTGTATTAATCCATTGCTTTGATCTCATTGCCGTTCGTTCAACTGAGTTTACCCTTGGAAGTGGAACCAAGTGAAATAGGCCTGTGAGGCCCTCTGAAGAGGAAACAAAATACAAATAAGAAGTTTTTAGGTCTCATTTCTTGAACACAAATCTTTGGGGTTTGTTGTTATTGTTTTGGTTTGGTTTTTAGTAGGGAGAAGGATGATGAAAAGGATTGAATACTTGAAATCTAGTCTTGTTTTGCTCTTGAAAGAGGGCAGAGCAAGGAGAGTTGGTGGAGAAACATAGGCTTTCACCTGGATACAGCATTTTTCAAATACCTGACAATTAAGATTCTTCTACTTCTTTCAGCCTTCAGGCATCATGGATGACACTTCCCGTATTTTATGTTCCTGCTTGATGGTTTATATTCTGAGAATAAATCTGTTGGCTGGATGTTTCTGTCCTTTTTTTCCCCCTGTTGTGTAAAGCCATTAAAATTATTTTCCATATTGGAACTGTCCAAATGCATTTAACTGTACCTTGAGTCCTGGCTTTTCTTTTCTTTTTTTTTTTTTTTTTTTTTGCGGTGCGCGGGCCTCTCAACTGTTGTGGCCTCTCCCGTTGCGGAGCACAGGCTCCGTAAGCACAGCGCTCAGCGGCCATGGCTCACGGGCCCAACCGCTCCGCGGCATGTGGGATCTTCCCAGACCGGGTCACGAACCCGCGTCCTCTGCATTGGCAGGCGGACTCTCAACCACTGCGCCACCAGGGAAGCCCCTGGCTTTTCTTTTTTATATTACTTCTTGGATAAAACATTCTCTGGAAGTGGCCCTTGCTATGAATTGAAAAAAAAAATGTTTGATATAAAATTATCTATTCCTGAATTCACGGGAGAGAACATAGTGCTTAGCCACCCCACTCTTTTAGAAGAAAAAGTCATGTTAGAGAGACAAGACACTGAATAGAAAGAGAATCTGGGAAGTGTGCCCCAAAAAGGATTTTCTGAGAATTCTTAGGATGAAGATTTTCATAGTCAATGATAGTTTGGTCATGGATGTAGCATCCAGACTGTTTTTTTCTTAGATATTATTTCATTCTCAAAGAATTTTGGGCAAAAGCCTAAGGCTGTTCTGTCTGCCTTCAAATGCTGCTTTTATATATCTTAGAGAAAAGTGAGATTTCTACCATAAAATCTTTTTTAAAAAATTTATTTATTTTTGGCTGCGTTGGGTCTTCATTGCGGTGCACGGGCTCTAGGCGCTTGGGCTTCAGTAGTTGTGGCACACAGGCTCAGTAGTTGTGGCTCACGGGCTCTAGAGTGCAGGCTCAGTAGTTGTGGTGCATGGGCTTGGTTGCTCTGCGGCACGTGGGATCTTCTTGGACCACGGCTCGAACCTGTGTCCCCTGCATTGGCAGGTGGTTTCTTAATCACTGCACCACCAGGGAAGTCCCTCTACCATAAACTCTTATGTTGAGTGGACTCTCCCACAAGAGTTGACTGAGAATGGTCAGTAGACCATATACAATTACACCATTTTCTGAGGGCCACCAAGTATTCAAATGAGGTCCCAAGAGAGTTCCTTCTCATCCACAACACCATGCTCAGTTCATAGCACCTTCTGCTCTTGACAGTGGCCCCAGCCACTCTCATATCAGAGGCATTATAAAGTGCTTAGTCCTTGACTTGAATTATTGATCACTTAGTGATAGGTTTTTGTGGAGGTATGAACCGGAGCATGGTGAAGAATCTCAGTCTGGGGGCCTGCCTGGAACTGCTCTGCTCTACGCCGGCCCTATGCCGGAGTGACAGGAAAACTTTCTCATTCCTGTGAGAGAGAAATCAGCACTGTAAATCACATTGGTTTCCTTTGTTCTCCTCTGATGTACCAAGGTACCTGTGAACAGCTAGATAGCTCCATCTCAAAGGCCACTTCTCATTTATTTGAATTTTCCCTAATACCTAGTACATAGTAGGTAGGCTCTGTACGTGACTAACTTAACTATTCATCCATCCCCTTCATGCTTCTCTCCTGCATAGCACACAGTCATGACTAGGAGATCCCTCAGCGGAATTAGAACGCCTTCAACTAAAAAATAATTGTTAAAAAAAAGTCAAAACTGTAATCATAACAAATGGCATCATTTCTACAAAACACCTTCTATAAATCTAGTTAAATAGATAACCTTTTAGCACATTGATTTAAACCAAACTAACTAGGGTTTTATGTGCTCCTTTTTTGTTAGAAGCTGCTGGTGTAGTTAAGGAAGGTCGCTGCCTCTAACTAGCACCCAGGTTTGAACCTCCAGAGTATACATGTTACACAGATGCAAGTCAGGCATGTTTCCCTTTGTTTTACATTTGAGAGCCTTTAAAAAATAAATAGTTCATCCTCTTTTTGCCACTCCTGGTGCTGCTTGTGTGCGCATTCGTAACTGACCTGGTACCTTTTCTCTTTTGTGAAATGGCAGCTGCGGAGACTCCGTTGTTTCCCATGACCGATGGAAAACCCAAGGAAGGAGTCAAGGCTAAGAACAATGATCATATTAATTTGAAGGTGGCGGGGCAGGACAGTTCTGTGGCGCACAGATTAAGATTAAGCATACACCACTTAGTAAACTAATGAAGGCTTACTGTGAATGACAGGGTTTGTCAATGAGGTAGGTCAGATTCCAGTTTAATAGGCAGACAATTCATGAAACAGACACACTGTGAGAGCAAAATAACTTACTGGATTATGAAAGAGAAGGGCTGAATGAGCATGCCACTAATGGAGGAGGGGGCGCTGTCACGGAACCAGCATTCTGCCCCAGTTGTTGTCAATCAAAACATAGCATTGGTCATTTAGCTTAAAAAAAATAAAGGGAATATGCTCGTGTACATCACCAGTTACTTTAAGTACAGTAAAGGAGTGAGGAAATGGTACGTGGAAGAACAGAGAAATCCATACTATAGTAGCCAAGATGCCGTCATTGTGTTCCAGCAGCAGAGAGGAGGTGTCTGCTATGAAGGGAACTTGCTCTTTACTCCAGATCTCAGTTCCCACAGACCAAGAAGACCTTCGCAGTTAGAAGACTGCAGTTTGGTTCTCCCACATCCTGACTACTACAGTATGGATTTCTCTATTCTTTCATATACCCCTTCCTCACGTCTTTATTGTAGTTGAAGTAACTAGTGTACACAAGCATATTGGCTTTTTTTTTTAAGCTAAATGACCAGTGTTATGTTTTGCTTGACAACAACTGGGGCAGAATTCTGGTTCTGTAACAGTCCACCCTCTCTCCATTAGTGGCGTGCTCATTCAGCCCTTGTCTTTCATATTCAAGTAAGTTATTTTGCTCTCACTGTTTAACAGAAATCAAACAAACAAAAATCTATGCATACCTTGTTCCATTGGAGAATTTTAATGTTTTTCACTTTATCACTGTAAAACCCAGGGCAGTTTTATAACTTTTTTGTACATAGCTGTTACGTGTAAGGCAATCTGTCTTTAAGCAGGGATAAATTACTCTAAATGAAATGAATCCTAGATAATTTTCCCATCAAGTATCTTGTTGCTTAAATAAACTTCTTGTTTGACATGAAAGAAAGAGTCATACAGTAGCTAGCATTTACAGAATGCCTGTGTGACCCTTGTATTAATCCTATCTTGAACAGATGAGGTGACTGAAACACAGAGAGATGACTTGGTTGACTTGCCCGCAGTGGTTCAGGCTCAGTGTAGGAGCTGGGGTTTGAATCCAAGCCTGTCCAATGCTAGAAGCCCTGCTCTTGGGAATTCCTTGGTGTTACAGTGGTTAGGACTCCACGCTTCCGTTGCTGGGGGCCCAGGTTCAATCCCTGGTCAGGGAACTAGGGTCCTGCAAGCTGCACAGAATAAATAAAAACAAACAAACAAACAAACAAACACACACATACATACATACCCACCCTGCTCTTTTCACAGCGTTATGCTGTCTCCTTTGTTTCCTGGCCACTCAGAGTCTCCTAAACAGCCTGCTGTTGCTTTTCAGGATATGAGAGAACCATCCGCCTCGCTAATGTTTTTATTTATATTGATTTAATTATATTGAGGCACAATATAAATATTTAAAGTGGCTTGCATTGGAACTGCAAACCAAAGGCTATGAGTTTCTTCCATTTCATTAAAAGTTACTTAACCTTTACATTGTTCCCTATATTAAAGCCAAGTAGAATTTTATCAGGCAGTTGCCTCAAAGTTATAATCTGGAAAATCTTTCTATGATGAAACCCATATGTCATGGGCAAAAGGTGCAAAGCCCTGGCATAGAGGGCTGGTCTCGTGAGAGATTCTGCACCCAATCTCGTTAACCAGGGTGCCTCTGGTAATCCCTCATGCCCTCAACTGGTGAGAAATCAGTCTGTACCACTGAATCTTTTTCAACCAGCCACCGGAAGATTTACCGCAGAGAAGGCAGTTTGGGGATAGTCATTGTGGAAAGGGAGCCAGAGGCAAGGCTAAATGTAGGATGGCGGGATTGGAGAGTCTAAAGAAGAGATTACATTAAAGCATACACCACCTTCACAGCAAGCAGGATGGAGTCCTCCCTTCAGCCCTGACCTCTCTAAAGTATACCCAGGTATTTACAGCTGCTGTGAACCTGACAGCCCTAGGGAAACTATGAAGGGGTGATAGAAACTGCATCAACCTGGAAGTTGATTATAGTTTATCCATTTGCTGTCTTTAAATGTGTCCCCTGTCCCACACTCGGCAGCAGTTCACATGTTCACCCTTTGGTGAGAGTCTTGACTATGGCTTTCTCAGTTTATGGTCTGTGCCCAGCATAGGAGGGCCTGTAAATCATGACTTGACGTGGAGGTCATGCTTCTCTTCTGCAGAGCATACACTGGTGGCTAATGACCAGTGGATCCCTCTGAGCATAGTGATTCGACTGTGGTAGCAGTGTTGCCTTCCTGTTGAATCTTGTAATCCTAGAGAATCAATCCAGAACCAGAAAATAGTTAAGAAATGGTGTTAACTCCAGATAAAACTTTCTCTAGCAATTTTATGGTCCCCAGGATCGTCTTCTAACACATTGTGGGAAAAGAGAGCCAGGAGAGAAGGCAGGAATTGGAAGTGCCAAGCTGAAGAGTATGTAATCTTACCCTGGTCATTAGTGCAAGAATTATACAAAGTGGTAACTGTTGGGAAGAAGGGATGGAACTAGGCAGGAGGACATAGAAATACCTTACTGTCCTCTGTCAGCAAGCATAGATTTCTCTAAAGGTTTTTTCCCAAAGAGATTTGAAATCCTTGGTGGGAGTTTTTTAGTAAAACACATTTACATTATAAACCCTACTGGAAGGTGTGTGTGTGTGTGTGTGTGTGTGTCTGTGTGTGTGTGTGTGTTTGTGTAGAAGAGGAATACAGAATAGTAGCAGAAGGCTGTCTCCCTACTCCTAATGGGATTTTGTAGCAGCATGTGTGAGTTTGTTTCAGAAGTCAAAAACGAACAGATGTTGGTATAAATTACCTCTGTGTCTGATGTCTTGCAAATTAAAAGCGCGGTTGGCATCGCTAAACAATTTCGCTAGGTTTGTGGGGGGGTGTAGTTAGCGGGTGGTGATTACTATAGCAGGTCGGTAAGAATCTTTACATTGCAGTAGAACAGGAGAGCCAAGGATAAAGAGATGAGGAATAATATAAGGGGTATATGAATTAATCAGAGATGTTAACATCTCTGATGACAAGTGAACAGGAGGGCATGTGCTCTGGAGCAGCCCCTGACTCACAGCAATTTATCTGTGCACAAAAAGGGGTTGGTGCTTAGGATGTGATTTATAGGGCACAGCCCTCTTTTAGGGAGCAGCTAGCTATGTCACAAATTCGTATATCTCCTGTATAGGAACAGCGAGTAGGAAAACTTTCACCCCTCCCACGTAAAAGATGATGTCTTTTGAAATACCTCTACTTTTACGGTGGTTTGCTGCAGCTCTGTGTACTTAGATTAGGTTGAAGGGGGAGGAATAACTGAGTGGAAGGGGGGTTGTTAAAAAGGATTGGTTAAATTCAAGGAGAGCTTGCCACTGAGAGACTTTGGGATATCCATTTTTTTTCCTGTTAAATCCTTTTTATCCCTCGAATAGATTGGGTCTTGTAAAATTTTAAGTCTTAAAATATTGGTCATTCTCCCATTTGGGGAAAAAAAGAGCAAAGAATTGTGGGACATGAAGGACAGTAGGCAGAAATAATTAGTAAGATCAGTACAGTGCTCCTGGCCCAGGATTTTTGGAACAGGGCTCTGTTCTACCCAGCCGAGTATTGTATTACTCAAGTCTGATTTCCAGAGCACCTGCTTCTAGCCACTTTGCAGGATCATTTGATACTGTGTTTAAATTCATTAATAAGCACTGGAGAGTAGGCAGAAAACCTATCCAAGTAGGAATAAATGATGCGACCCACTCTGGCCAAAAGTATAAGTCAATTCCTATAGATCAGGCTGAGGGAAAAGATTCCAAGGAATGGGATTTTCGAGATTGCTAGCCTCCCTTATTACCATTCATTCATTCACTTATTCACTTAGGAAATACTGCATGCAAGAGAAGCAATAGACTACTTACCCTCCTCTGAAAGGCGCTGTGTTAATAATACCACTATACCAAGCATGATCATGGCTGAATACCCGAGAGGGCGGGGCAGGTGGCATTAATATGCTACTCATTTTACAGATGAAGAAACTGGGGCGCAGAGATCTTTCCCATCTCAAGGTCTCGCCCAGCTGATAAATATTAGAGTTGGAACTTAAACTGCATTCAGATCCTGTGTTCTCTGAAAGAAATCCATGCTCCCTCCCCTGGGCAATAAAATACTTGTTTGGATTTCCTCTAGCGTAGCTAGTCCTTGTCCCTGGATCTCCATGAATCTGGCACTACTTCCATCAAGGGAAATGACTTTTCTTGCCGAATAAGCAAAAGGTAAATTTTAAAAGAATCCCACAATGTAGAGAATGGAGCAATGAGGGTCACTAACAAGTCTTATTGTTTGTCTGTGAAATGGAAGGAAACTAACTTTACTGTGTTCCTACTTGGTTCTAGTTCTTTTGTATATTATCATTCATCCAGCCAACATTTATTCAGCAGATACCGGGTCCAGCACTATGCTAGGTGCTGGTGATAAAAAGAATAATAAAACACAATCTCTGCCCTCAGTTCTTCGACTTCCATGGAGGAAGACAAGTATATCAACAAGTAATTGCAAGTCTTATAGGAACTTTGTATGTATGGGATTTGGCGTAAACCCACTAAGGAAGGAATGGTCAGTTTGATTTGGGCCAGGGTACGGTTGAGGGCACATGAGACAAGCCCAACGCTAGGGCTTCCATTCCTAGTTAATGGGATTTCCTTTCCCTTTGTTGGAGCTTTGGAACTTGTGAAAGATGGGGAATGTATAGACTGCAGTTACCAAAAGGTTTCCTGGTTACAAAGTTTGTATTGTTTTATTTCTTCCTTGTACAAATAAACCAAGAACTAGTAAATGTAGATGGTGGGGTGGGGGAGTGGGAGCCCATTCATCTAGCACCATTTTGCTCTGCACCGGGGAAGGGAAGCAAGGAGGCTAGGGTGAAGGTCCTTCTCACCCCTGCAGGTGCCTCCCTAGCCACCTCACTCCTTTGGCCAAGATGGAGACGTGTCCTTGGAAGCCACAGGGCACCATAGCCTGCTGTGTGTTCACTGCATGGTTCCAGAAGACTTCTGGCCCTGAGGCCAGCCATCGGAAACTTTCAGCACTGTTACATCCATTTAAGAGACATAAAAAGATGATCTTGTGGGGATGAGGATGAAGGGGGTTATGCCACGTACAATTTTTGAGGATTTGCTTGACAGAGCTAAAACGGGGGGCTTCTGGAGTGGGTCTTGTAACTGAGAAATGTTTTACTTTCATTTCAGAGCCTCATATGTAGGAAAGTAGCTGTATAAACCCTCTTGTAACTACAGCATTCAAAGATTGATGGTGCTGAAAGTGAGAAAAAGACACATAAACCTTGCCTGGCTATATTAAATATCTAAGGACTGACAATGCCAAGAGAGAGAAGACCAAAGCTCTATACACCCTACTTTATTACTCCATCCACAGATGAACTGCACTGAGGGAATATAAACCGTTACATTACAGTATCCAGGGACTACCACTGCTGAGAGATGGGGTAAATAATCTCTCATTTTGATTTGAGATTATAAATGTCCAGAGACCAACAATCCAGAAAAGACTCTAATCTAATCTTGGTTGGATTTTAGCCTCCAAGCGCAAACCCAAGGGTAAATGATAAAGATTTCCCCAGTTGGCCTGCGCGTTATAGTAATTACCAACTTCAGAACAGTTTTGTACAGTTTGTTGTCAATAGTGGTTTGTTTTTCTCCCATTTTGGAGGTTAGTAGAGATTGAATCTGTTATGGTAGCAACTTTGTATACAATTTAAATCAATCTGCATTCTTAAATTAAGTCTTCCTGTGAACGCTTTTTCAGATTTTAGGTCTTCATTTATCTTTCATTTGCTTTGTGATTCCAGCCAGAGAGATGACACGGGGGAAATTCCTCAACATTCTAGAGAAGCCCAAGAAGTAGCAGCTGCTTGTGGACAGGATGCCCTGAGGACTGGAACCGTGCTTCCCTCCCAGTGCAGTTCTGATGACGCATACCTCACTGCTTCCTGCCCAGAGGCCGTAGGGTGCACCTCCAGGACTGACCCTCTCCCCTGCTCCTGGCACTCTGCGCTTCTGAGGACATTTGGCGGCAAGAGAAGAATCTGCTCTATCCAAGGATCAGTGGTGCAGTTATTGATTCAGCTTCTAGACTGTGACCGTCTCAGCCTCGGATGTTGGTAACACCAGAAGGTATATCATTCTTAAAGGTCAAAGTCCTGCTTTCTCGTTTCCGGAAATGATTCTGGAGCTCCAGGATCTTACAGTTGATTTGATTCAGTGATAGCAAAGTCAGTTGAGATGTGTTGACGGGACAAGTTCTTTTGAATTGTACTTGATCTCTTAGGAGGTGTTTATGATGCAAGGAGACCAGAGACCAATTAGATTCTGGACCAGACCATGCAGCTTGGCCTGCAAGCTCACCACTGTATACTAGGTTCCAGGAATCCCCAGCTGGAGAAATGCTTTTAAAATTCTACATCTCTCAAGAGAGTCCCATCCCCCAGTGCCTTCCATTCCCCACCTCCCAGCCCCCACCATCAGTCTGACTCCAGGGAAGGGGATCCCTGTGAATAAGGTCCCTCCTGGGATTAGCTTGTACAGTGAAAGGCATATGTAGGGTTGCATTGGGTTCTAGACCTCCAGACCAACTTAAAGGTAACAGAAAGGACTTTTGAGTTCTAGTTAATCTGTTACAGATTCAAGTGAGAAAGTCAGTATGGCCTGAAAGATAGGAGAAGGGGACTGCTTGCAGGAGTTCCCATTTGATTAAAAACTAGAAACTCTACTTGACCTTAAAGGAATGTGCTGTGGAATGGTGGCAATGTTTTGCTCCCCTTGTCCCATCTCACAGCACAGATTAGATATTCCACCCATGTGACAGAAACACACACACACACACACACACACAAGAAAAAGATAATTTCCTGACTTTACAACTACTCTGATGGAGCTCTTTGCCAGTTATCTGTCTCTATGTTAAAACCTGAAAATCTAGCCCGTGGGTAAAATTGATTATACGTGTTCTCCTTATTTTGTCTTATAAGCCAGCCCCCGGCTCTGTTGTTTGTAGAAGTACATGGGGTTTCCTAAACTTTATGAAAAGAACATCCATGTGGCAGTAGTGTGTTGGTGTTTGGACACAAGGAATGTTGTGGTCAAGGTTTTGGTCCCGAGTGTCTGCTAGGGCACAAAACTATTCAGTTGAATAGCTGGTTCATTAACCATTTTCTGACACTTCTGCCTTGTTTCCCATGCTAGAGTTAAGGTTGGATTTTTCTCTCATTTGCACCATTTGACCGTCCATGCAATTTTACCTATTGATAAGTGGGGTGGAATTTAACACAAGACATAAAGGAGAGTATGAGAAGGAAAACATTCTGCTTGGGTGCTATATAGAAGGTTAGGCTGTAGAGGCTTTGATTTTAAGTAAAGCTTATTATTGACATTCCTTTATCTTAAATGCGGTTAAAGAGTGTGAAAGATGGGGAGAGAGAGAGAAAGGGGGGTGTGCAAAAACTAGTGCCATAATGTCAAATTCTAACTTTGCTCTGTTTTTGAGAGTTGATGATGTCAGGCACTTCTAAGTGCTTGGGGAAATTGAGAAACATATGGAGAGCAGTGGGATTCCTCCCCCAAACCAACTCCAGTCTGTAAACTGAAGCTATGTAGTTGGTTTTTTGGTCTGCTTTGGCCTCTTCCTTTTACTATCATCTTATTCACCAGCACTTAATGTAAGTAGATGTTTTAGAATTGTGATATTTATTGGTTTTGTATTTGCTGTCCTTAGAGATGTTAATGATGTATTTTTATATTGATAATATAAATTTATGTACAATGTGTGCATGTATGTATTTCAGGGTGTTAGAAGACTGTACTTTGTATATGGTGGTGTCTATGTCATCATAATAAATATTTCCCTTTTATAGGAGAGTGAGTTTTTCCCCAAAAGGCCAACTTGCACATTTAAAGCATAGACCTCATCAGAAAGCACAACTATAATGGCAGATGACCCACTATCTTCCCTTTAATATCACAGTGGGTGGTGTGGGGCTTTATGGTCATCTACTGCGTGGTCTCTAGCTGCCACTCTGTCCTACCAGCCACCCAGCTCATTACTGCTCAACTCCCTCAACAGTGTTTAAAAATCTTTAATACCTCACCTCCTCTACTAATAAAGTCTAGATCCATCATCCTGGCATTTAAAACTCTCTACATCTAATCCTAATCAACCCTCCAGTTTGGTTTCCTTTCTCTCCAGTATATGAAGTCTCTGTTCCAGTTAATCTGAACAGTTCCCAATTCCTCACTTACATGCCTTTGTTCTTGCCATTGAGTTCCTAGAAAGTCTTGCATCCTTTTCCTACACATCAACCTATCCTTCCTGTAAACCCCGCATGATCCAGCTGGACATAATCCTTCCCCCTCCATTCCTACAGTATTTATGTATACCTCCTTATGACTCTTATTACTACAATCCACCTTATATTTAAGTCATCTGAGTACCTGTCTTAATTGCCCTGCTAAATTATCTGCTCTCTGAGATTGTGGCTGTCTCCCACACATCTAGTTCTTTGTCAGTGTCTTCTTTGAACTGGGGGTTCATGACCTACCTGTTTGCATGCTTCCAGTTAAACGTGACAGATCAAAAACAAATATTTCTCTGCCACCTGCGAAAACCGTTAGTAAGCATTTCTTTACAACTCTGTTCAGGGACTAAAGAGGAAGTGCTAATCAGTACTACTGCTTTCACCCACTGATAGTTTTTACCTGCTCCAGCCCAGAGCATGCCCTTTTAGAAAAAACATTCCCGTTTAAGGAAAGCAAATTGCTTAGCATCATTGATTCAGCATTGTTTCCCAAGAAGACATCTGGGTGGACAGTAGCTTTCTCTGATCTAGAAAAGCATGGCTGGTTGATTGACTGAAAAGGTACAGCATGACAGTTATGCTGCTCTAAATCTTTAGAGATGATTTTTCGCATAAATAAGTATCATCTGCCTACAGGTTTGTCTTCTCTTTTCTTTTTCTGTTCCAAATACCATCCATGCCTCGCATCTGTTGCCGGTGAGCAGCACCAGTCCTGAGAAGCACAGCACTGGTGCCTGGAGGCACATTTTCAAATTCTTATTCTAAGCTGTTCTCACCAACGGTCTCATTGCTTCTTGCTCTCTTCTGTCTCTCAGGTTTTAGGCCTCAGCTGATTTGCTTGGCTTTCTTTTCATTGTTGGAGCAGTAGAAGTTCACAGGCTATCAATTGCATTGATATCAAAATGCTATCATTAATTTATCTTTTTGTTACCTACTGATTGTATTTTTTTAAATGGACCACTGCGAACTGCTCCTTGTTTTTGGTCCTCTGGCTGCAGGTTATTTTAGCTCCTCTGTCTTCTGAACTCACCCAAATCAGAGCAGTGAAAACGAAGCTGGTGAAAGTCATTCCGTTGCCCCTGTGGCTTCCGAAGGGTGCTTGGACTTCCATAAGGGCTTTATAATAAAGCCAAGGAATTTCATTTTCAGTGGGATGCTCTGGTCCCTTCTGTTTCCTCCAGGATTAAGGCATCACAGGAAGGTAAATGCAGAACAGGAAGGGAGGAAATGGGCAATGGGCCACGGTGATGGTCCCAGGGATCAGATAACAAGGTTTCATACCAGCTCTCAACTTCTGCACAAACTCCATCTCCAAGCATTTGGTTATGTTCTGCAGTTTCTGTTTTCTTCATCCTTTGAGAACTACAGGACTACCTGCCCTTGCATGGGCTTCATTTCACCAGAGGACCTTGTACCCCCCCAGCCCCAAAGAGTGGGCAATGAGTGGTCTCTCCCAGTGCATGAAGTTCTGACTGGCCGGTAACTGACTTTTCCTATCTCTTTAGGCTCTGGGGCACTTTGGCGATGTGTCCCTGACTCTGCTTAAAGAGGCCACCGGCCTTTCCACCCTGTGCCCAACACTTTCTTCCGGAGCAGCAGTGGTTGGGGGCTTCAGGTGGCACCAGGTGCACCGTGAGGCTCCCGAATGCTGGCAGAACCTGTTAATTAGCACATGAACACCCCAATGCTCCATTAGATGGGCCAGGCATTTGGAACCTTCCCCTCCTGTGGGCCCCTTCCTCCTAATGAGACCTGGAAGAAGGGCCCTCACAAAACATTGCCTCAGAATAATATTCCGCTTTGTCCCCACCAGTAACCAGGGCTGACAGGATCACTCTGTCCATTTCTCTCCTAATTAGCACAATTCCAGCATAGCCTGAGCCAGCAAATGGAGAAAAGCGATCAAAAGCGATCGGACAACCGTACCGAATCGCAAACACAAAGAGGGCCATTCCCCGTAATTAGGTGAGACAATTCCTCAGTCTTTTCTCGGCTGGAGTTTGCTGCTAAGACTCTTGCTGTTTGGGTCCCAGCAACACAAGTTGCTGGGACACTAATAAGCCCCAAATTGTCTTCCGCTTCACACAACTCTAACCAGAAGACAGATGCGGGGGGAGGGGGCACAGTGAGGGGACAGGGTCTCTAAACAAGCAGCTGCTGCAGTCTTTCCCCAACTCCAAGAAGTAGACACTGGGGCTGAGGTCAGAGAGGGAAGAGGTAGTTGGCTTGAGAGAACTGCCCTGGGTGCTGCCTGGTTCCTGAGCTGGGGCTGAAGCACTGAGAATTCCTGACCCTCAGGGGATGCCCACTCTGCCTTGTTCGTTCCCCACCTTCTGCCTTTTGTCCCCATTTGATCTCCTCATCCCACCTCAGTGGTCCACAATGGTGGCATCACGGGCAGCTATAACTATGGCACCATCCCTGGAACTACATCGAAGTCCTATTCAACTGTAGTTATGATCTCAAGGATAGCAAACACACAACACGCGCGTGAATTCTGCTCTCAAAGAGCTCATGACCTGTAAGGGGCCCTCGCTTCCAGCACCCATCACCTCTTCCCCACCCCCTGCCTGCTATCTCCATTCTCTATCCTGGAAGATTCCTGGTTTTTAAAACAGAAAAGTGGCCCATCAACTGCCAGGGCAAGAAGCCACAACTGGCCATACTCCATGTGGCTCAGAGGTTGGCCATTTAATAAACAGAAACAGCTCCCCCCCAGGATTACAGCCCATTACAGGGATTACTGGGGGTGATACAGCCATGAACTTGGTCAGGGACAAACGAATGCAGAGGAGAGTGGCAGCTGGAACCTCAGCTAAACTCAAGCTCTGAGCTGAGTTGGACTCATACACATTTTCATCCTTATCCTGCCCTCTGCTTTGTGTTTTGACCTGTACTTGATGCTTCTGAAAGTGACCTCCAAAACCAGAAAACACTCAATTGTCTGGAATCCAAGGAGCCAGAAAACCCAAGTAATCAAAGTTGCTTTGTTGTTTTTCCATCTTCTCTAGCCGAGACACGGAGAGGTAATAAGATTTGACTATTTAAATAACTTTTGAGAGATGTCAAAGAATTGATCCAAATTTGTTCAGTCTCCTATAGTTTCTTTGTTTGTAAACAGAACTGACAACAGTATGTGGCACATAATAGATGCTTAATAAGGATTTGTGGAAAGAAAGGATGAACTGCCATGATACTCAGTGTTCATAGCCTTGTTGCTGGTCTAAGGTATAGTAAGAGCTTGGATTTGAGGGAGAGAAGGATGCGCTTGTGCAAGTCACTTCTCTGAGCCTCAGTGTCCTCAGGACCTCTTCCATTTTAAAGAAGCAGCCTAGCATCATGGATAAGAGCAAGACCCTGATGTCAGGCTGCCTGGGTCCAAATCTTGTTTCTGCCATCTGCTAGCTATGTGACTTTGGGTAAATTGCTTAACCTCTCTGTGCCTTAGTTTACCCATTTATGGAATGGGTCCAATGCACCTAACTCCTATGGTTACTGTGGAGATTAAATTAGTACTTGCAAGTGTTTAGAACAGTGCATGGCATATCTTACCCATATTTAATTTTTTATTATACTCATAGTTGTTAAAAATTGATAATCCTTAAAGGGAAAATATGATAACTTTTGATTACCTTGAATAGTCAGTTAAGCCAAAAACCCATTTCTCAACTCTTCAGGAGAACTGACAGTTTACTGACTACTTCTCCTGCCCCCATCCTTCCGCCCTCTGAGGCAGACTGTGCTGGTACAGACACGCAGCAAATACCACTGTTGACTGCACAGACAATGGCCATTGAAGACCATTTGCTGCTGATAAGCAAGGGAGGGAAAGGTATTCTTCGTGATGTTGACAGGTTTCTGAGCTGATGTTGAGCTTGGCATAATAAGCCTTGAGTCATCTGCCTCACTAGTCTTGGTGGTCCTAATATATTCTAAGCATCCATGGTATTCTAGTCACTGCACAGGAATGCTCCTCCCCATTTTGCTCTGTCCTTCCCACCCCTGCCCCCAACCCTCCACCCCTATTCCAGTTGCTCCCTTTCCAGGGCTGAGCGAGGTCCACTTGGGCCTGGGGTCCGCGGGCAGCCTCTTCTCGGCTTCTTCCTCTCTGGGATTCTATGGAGAACAGCCTGGCCTGACTCCACAGCCCGAGGCCTCAGGGTCAAGCAGGGCTAAAGGTCACACATCCCAGGACATTCCCAGATGCAGCCGAGCCGGCCCAAGCCAGCGGCTCCACACAGAGGAGCAGCTGAGAAGAGTCAAGTTGGAAAAGTCAGTGACTTGAGACTGAGTGGAAATGAGAAACACTGACTGTGGCCACTGGCAAAGCCCAGGGCAGGGCCAGGAGGGTACGCAAGGGTCAGAACCAGAAGTGGTCTCTGAGGAACAGGGTGGCTCGTGGGAAAGCAAAGCTCCCGACAACTTCTTCCTTGGCTCCTGATCCCCTGCGTCTGTCTCTGCTGCTGCTGCCTCCATCATCTTACTGCTGTCATCAGCCCTGCTTACCCAAGCCAGCTGGCCCAAAGGTCCTTCAAACCTGTAACTATTGAGTATATTATGGTGCATTCACATAGTGAACTATTGTGCAGCCACTTAGTAGGTTTGCAGAGAGGTTACAGTATCACGGGAGAAATGATTTGTCATAAGAGTAAGTGAAAATAGCAAGATTATAAAAATAGAAGGATTATTAAAAATTATAAATGCAGCACGATCTCCAGTATGTGGGGAAGGAAATAGACCAAGGTGGTAAGAGTGCTTGCTGCCTGGTTGGAGGATTATGGGTAATTTTCATTTTCCTCTGCATTTTCCAAACTCTGTACAGAAGCATGTTTTGCTTCCATAATACAGGAAGAAAAAAACCTCTGGAGCTGGGTGTATAGATATACAAGTCTTAAAATGCCCTATCAGCCCAGCCTATCAACATGCATGTGTGCGTGCATACACGCACACGCACACACTCAGTTCATTGATGACATTTGGTTTTGTTTTGTTTTGTTTTTGTGGTACGCGGGCCTCTCACTGTTGTGGCCTCTCCCGTTGAGGAGCACAGGCTCCGGACGCACAGGGTCAGCGGCCATGGCTCACGGGCCCAGCCGCTCCGCGGCATGTGGGATCTTCCCAGACCAGGGCACGAACCCGTGTCCCCTGCATCGGCAGGCGGACTCTCAACCACTGTGCCACCAGGGAAGCCCCTATTGATGACATTTGTTTATTGTAATGACGTTAGATCTTGTGTTTGAAAATGTCAATCTGTAAACCTTTAAGTATTTACTGAGCACCTAAAGCATCCAGCCCTGCCCTAGACTCTCTACTGCATCACATGTAATGTGGATAAAAACTACTTGTTCCCTAACCATACCCAGTCCCATGGCCCATCCCTCCTCATTACTCCATAGAGCCTTTGCTCTGGAACAGGAAAATCTTCACTCAGTAGGTGTTTGGTCAGAGTTGCAAAATAACTTTGTCCTCAGTCCATCCCTACACTGCACTGAGAAAAATATATCCACCTAATTTTGCTGTAGACTCTTTAGGCTGAATTTCCCCTAAATAGGGCATGTAAAATACTACTGCATATATTGTGTTTGTGAGAGTTTCATTCTCTGCTTTCTTCCTGCTCACTTTCCCCTTCCCAACTGGGAGAGAGGGAAAAAAAGATGACGTAGGGGTCAGAGGAGTAGGCATGGATCAGGACAGAGCCTGGAGTGATGCCCATATTTTCACCACAGACAGCCAGACAGAGGAACTGCACCATCGAGAAAGGGAATGAAGTGTCTTTCCTGCAAGCTGGGATCTGAGGGACTCAAGGGATGTGTAGGTGGTTCTCACCTTTACGGGCAGACAAATGTGTATATAAAGTCAGTTTCTCTGCGAGATGAGATACAGAGTCATGGAACTGATAAAGAAAAGATGAAAGCATCAGGGCCAGAGGACATACAAAAATCATGGAGAAGAATGGACTTTGTCCCCGAGGAATGACTCATTCATCCCAGCCTCAGGAGGCTGGAATATACAAGCCCAGGCATCTGATTAGGCCTTGGAGGGTCCAAAGGAGTCTTGCTCCTCGTTTATCTTCAGCAGAAATAGATGTCATGATGAGAAAGAAAAATTTTGTGCCTGCCACACCCACTCCCTCCTCCACTTCGCCACTATGTGCACTTGTCCATCCTGTTTCCCAAAGGGGTGCTATTTTCTGTCCAGCTCAGGGTGCAAAACAAAGGGAAAGTGTCAGCCACGTGCAGCCCTGAATCCTGCCTAACCGTTCCGTTAGCTCTGGGGCTTTTAGCATGAGCTGTGTCGGCCAGACCTGATCAGCCCTCCGAAGAAGAAGTGGGGAACTCCAGAACGGACAGCTGAAGCCGTTGTTACAACATGAGGATTGCAGGGCAGGCAACACTTCACAGCATCACCAAAGATTGATGCAAATTGGTTTGGTTCTGACCCTGTCACACCAGGAAGGATAATGATTCTAGCAGCACCGGGCATGGGAGGGGGCACGTGGTGGAAGCCGGGAGAATTGGTGTCTCACTTTGCATCTTCATTAATGATCTGAAAGACAGGGGTAAACAGCATGCTAATGAAACCTGCAGATGATTGGTGTTACAAACCCCAGAGAGGACAGAGAAATAGCACGCCAAGACCCAGAGAGCTTAGAAATATGGGCAGGAGATTGTCAAATGAGATTCGCCCTAGGAAGGGATGATGTCAGGAAGCATGTCAGGAAGGGATGATGGAGGTGCTTCTGGGTGGGGGACCACAAACCTGGAAAGCAGAGATGGGTGGCAGGGTCAGGCGGCTGAGTGAGGGGATAAGGTTTGGTGTGTGTTGGAGAGACAGAGGAGCTGGCCTTGAGGACCCAGGGGACAAATACCCTGGTGTGTTCCTGGCAAGACTGACTACAGCAAGAAGTCTGAGGCCAACTGTGTGTGCAGCCTGGGGGCCACGCAGGTTGCTCTGGCCTGTTGACCTGTGTCAGCTCCTGGGCCTCCAGCAAGGCTGGGCTCTGACTTCACAGCCACACGCTGTGCCTGTGTGCACTCGTCACTGAGGCTAAAAATGCCATTTTGACCTGAATGACTAAAATGAAACAAGCCAAAACACATTTTTAAACTTTGCCCAAAATTATTGGGAACAGGATATTCAAAAGCAGAGGAAGGAACATTTTCCCCCATCTTCAGTGGTTTCCCATTCAATAAGCATGGCTTGGAGGTATAACTCACTTATGTTAAGTGCAAAAGTCTTAAGGATACATACATAAGGTTCAATGATTTTTTTCCCTTGAGCAAATCACTTAACCTCACCAAGCCTGGGTATAGCCGCAGTACATATCTCATAGCTGCATTGAGAGGATTAAATGAGATAGAATATATAAGGTAAGGCCTCTGGCACATAGTAAGTAAGCACTCAGAGGTGAGTGATTATTATTACTGTTAGTTACCCTCTAATTTTATTCACTGTGTTTTCCTCTTAACTTCCCCAAATAAATTATAAAATTCTTAAAGTCAGGGACTGTCTTAAAATTCTTTTTCAGTGCATGGATTCTGGAAAACAAAAAAAACAACCTTCTTTGGTAGATTGATATGTTAGAATTCTTTTAATATGAATAATTTTGTTTTTACCCAACCCAGATCTACTTTCAATGAAACCTTTCTTCAGAATGGAACAAAACCAAAAAAAGAAACAAAGAAAAGCAGGTAAAATCCTGATATCACAGAGGTTTTTTTTTTTTTTTTTTGCAGTACGCGGGCCCCTCCCTGTTGTGGCCTCTCCCGTTGCGGAGCACAGGCTGCAGACGCGCAGGCTCAGCGGCCATGGCTCACGGGCCCAGCCGCTCCGCGGCATGTGGGATCTTCCCGGACCGGGGCACGAACCCGTGTCCCCTGCATCAGCAGGCGGACTCTCAACCACTGCGCCACCAGGGAAGCCCTCACAGAGGTTTTCTGAGACAAACATTCCCCATGAGATTGTGCTAACAACACAGACACTGTCTGGTGAAATCTTAAGCCAAAGGAAGAGAGCCCAGCCTGATGATTAAGACTCCAATCAGGTTTGAACTAGGGTGGCTAACCGTCCAGTTCACTTGGGACTCGGGTTTCCTGGGACAAGGGACAGTCCAGCTAATGTGATGGTTGGTCACTGTAGTTTGAATCCAGGCTCTGCTACTTGATAGCTTTGTGGCCTCGGGTAGGATTCTTAGCCTTGTTGAACTTGGTTCATTCTCCAGTTAAAGGGGGAACATATTGACTTCACCAAGTTGTTAGAAGGATCAAATGAGGTACCCTTGCTAATACTAGCAATGGTAGTATTAGCAGTGTGTTTGACACATAATAAATGCCCAGTAGATGTTGACATAAACTGTCAGAATCCATGTAAAGAAAGTTTAAAAATAGGCACAAATGAGTTTATGATGATAGAAATTAGAAGAATGGTTACTTGTGTCAGGAGACTTGCTAGGAAGGAAGTGGAGGGAGCCTTCTGCAGGGCTAGATATGTTCTAGCGGGCAAGTACTGAGCTTTATAGCCTGTTTGAGGCAAACATGATATTTGGATTACCAAGGAGGAAATTAAAAGAAATTTATTTTCTATGGGGTAAATTAAACAAAAATCCTCTGGGACCTTTAGTTGTTCTTGCCTCTTCCTTATACCTGCTCCACCCTACAGAACAAAGACTTCTGTTTTCCTAGGCTTACCTGTCCTCCCAGCCTCCATTCATGTAGACACACTTTTGATGTCATTGTTATATGGCCTTGATTTGAAAACCATGTTGTGGTTCTTTGCTTGGCTTTCTCCCTGCCTCCTTCTTTTCTGATATGAGCTACTCTCCCCTCCACAGCCAGTGGGGGCACATAGTTTCCCAAGAGGACTCTCAAAGCTGACTCCCTACCCCTACCTCAGAGCCCCACTGCTGTGACTGTGGAGTCACCAAGTCCTTGTGACCTTCAGAAATACACAGGCTTTGTTAATTCCACTCCCAGGGATACATCCAACGGAAGTGAGTGCTGACTTCCACCAAAAGATGTGCAAGAATGTTGGCAGCGACTTTATTCATATGAGTCAAAAATTGGCAGAAACCCAAATGTCCATCAATAGGAGAATGAAGAAATAAATTGTCATATATTCCTACAATGGAATGCCGTTGGCAATAAAGAACAAACTACTGTACTGCCTCAGAATAACATGGATGGATCTCGCAAACAAGAATGAGGAGCCTATTAAGGCAGGCACAGAAGTGCATTCTGTATGATTCCACTTGTATGAAGTTCTAGAACAGGTGAAACTAACCTAGGGTGGGAGAGGTCAGAATAGTGGTTACCTTGGGTATTGACTGGGAAGGGGCACGAGGAGCCTTCTAGGGTGCTGGAAATATTCTCTATTTGATCTGAGTAGTGGTTACACAGGAGTAGATGTGTGAGTGTGTGTGTGAACATTCATCAAACTGTACATTTAATAGTTATGTGCTTGGGACTTCCCTGGTGGTGCAGAGGTTGAGAATCTGCCTGCTAATGCAGGGGACACAGGTTCGAGCCCTGGCCTGGGAGGATCCCACATACCGCGGAGCAACTAGGCCCGTGAGCCACAACTACTGAGCCTGCGCATCTGGAGCCTGTGCTCCGCAACAAGAGAGGCCGCGATAGTGAGAGGCCTGCGCACCACGATGAAGAGTGGCCCCCGCTTGCCACAACTAGAGAAAGCCCTCGCACAGAAACGAAGACCCAACACAGCAAAAATAAATTAATAAATTAATAAACTCCTACCCCCAACATCTTCTTAAAAAAAAAAAAAGAATCCACCTGCCAATTCAGAGGACACGGGTTTGAGCCCTGGTCCAGGAAGATCCCACATGCCACAGAGCAACTAAGCCCGTGCGCCACAACTACTGAGCCTGCACTCTAGAGCCTGCAAGCCACAACTACTGAGCCCGCTCGCCTAGAGCCCATGCTCCGCAACAAGAGAAGCCACCGCAATGAGAAGCCCACGCACCACAACGAAGAGTAGTCCCTGCTCGCCACAACTAAAGAAAGCCCGCACGCGAAGCAACAAAGACCCAACACAGCCAAAAATAATTAATTAACTAATTTAAAAGAGATAGTTATGTGCTTTACTGTGTGTAAACTATGCCTCAATTTAAACAAATGAATTTAGGGTCCTCTGAGCCTCTAAAGGGAAATTGATGAAAGCTACCACAGCCCCGTAGAGGTGATTTGGGGCAATAACACAGGAGAATCATCTGGCTTCTGGGCTATGGAGTCAGAAGGAAGGATAGAGGATGGTCAGTGTGTTCCTTTGGCAGCTACCTTCCACGCTCCAGCAGCAAATAAGGGCCTAGGGGCTGTGGTCTGGGCCCTCACTCTGTGACTGTGTTATGGGGGCGGGCTGTTAGTCAAGCTCCAAGAGTCCCTGACATCTCAATGCTTGACTCTTGTGAGGGAGCATCATTCTCTACACCCGGCTCTGTGAATTCAGTCCCAAGACAGTGGGCTGCTCCAGGGCCAGGGAGTGGTCTGTGCTTCCCTGTTGCTCCAGAACCTGACACATCTTAGGCTCTCAGTGCACTGTTGCCAAATGGATGCCTGAATCCATGGCCTGTCACCTACAGCTTTATATAATTCTCCCCAGCTGGAACTGACCACTGAGCTTAAAGCCAAAGATGTGCTTTTTGACACATGGGTTATTCAGGTGACCTTTTCTAAAAGAAATGGCATTCCAGGTAAGCTACTGGCATCCCTGACTTGCTTCCATCCAGTGCAGTTCCAATACTGCCAGAAAAGACCTCCAGTTGTCTCTATAACCAAGTTTCCTAGCACCATCCACTCCTAGTAAAGAGGCTGTGTCTATACCGTAGGTAACTGGAGTTATCAGTGGTGCTGATGGTAGTTTCTCTGGGTTTGGTAATTCCCTTAGCTGGAGGCTGGGATGGCTGGGCTGTTTGGTTCCTCGAAGAGATTTCTGTGCTATCCAAATAGGTAGCCATTAGCCACATAAATTCCTTTTAAATTAAAAGTAAATAAAACTTAAAATTCAGTTCATTACTCTAGTCACATTTAAAGAGCTCAGTAGCCACACATGGCTACTGACTACCATATTGGGCAGTGCAGAGCTACATACATTTCCATCATCATAGAAAGTTGTATTTGGCACTAGACTGATCATCTGCAAACCCTCTTGGAACCATTGCGGGAGGGAAGGAAGGAACTAAGTAGGATTGGACCCCTACCCCCAGTTCAACGAGAGTCACTCTGCCTATGAATTCAGATTTCAAGTTAGAATTCATTTGGGAAAAAAAGTTCTGTTGCTTTTTAATTTTACAATGCTTTTTGGAAAGATAAATACAAACCATACTTAAAATAAGCACATTGTAAAAATAAATAATTTTAAAATAATTAAAATAAAATAAGCACACTGTGAAAAATAACATCTTCTTCCCATCCTCTGACTCTCAGACTACTGGTTACCAGCTTGTGGGAGCTACACCCTGTCCTACATCTTGTTTTACCACTTAAGTTTTCTTGGATCTTGTTCAGGTTGGTACATACAGATTTCACAGCTACACATTGTCCCACTGTATGGATGTACCATAATTCATTTAGCCAGTGCCTATGATGGACATTTAGGTTGCTTCCAACCTTCTGCTACTACAAACTATGTTGTGATAAACAAACATCCTTGTATTTAAATCTTTGTGCGTGTACAGATATATCCTTAGAATAGATGCCTGGTGAGGGAACTGCTTGCTCAAAGGCCATGTGCATTTTTAATTCTAATATTTTATATATATATATATATATATATATATATATATATATATATAAAATGTAATATATATTGCTGAATTGCCCCCTTATAATGGTCTTTTCCCCACCACCTCAACAGTGCTGTTACCAGGCATACAGGTCTCCTCCTGAATAACAGTGGCTTCTCTTGGGAGGGTACTCCATTGCCTCCCCACCACACATCCCACCCACTTACCTTTCCTTCTTGTCAGTCCTTCTTGCTGCCAAGAGTGGTTGGCACCTGCCTGAGCATTCACCAGACCGCCAGATACTGCCCTAAATCCTTTACTTCAATGTCTCATGCCTCATGGACTCTTTGCAACACTCTCGTGAGGTAGCTACTATTATTCCCATTTTACAGATGAGAAGCCTGAGGCTTAGTGATTAACTAACTCGTTCATGGTCACCTAGCTGGGTGGGATTTAGCCCCAGGTCTATCTCACTTCAAAGTCTGGGCTTCTTGGGGAACCAGTAGGCTTCCCCACACCCCCCTCCCTTGCCCCTCCTCCCTGCATGGACACCAGGTGCTCCCCTCTCCCTGTTAATAGCCATCCACCTCTCTTCAGTGTCTGCCTGTGTGCCCGTGAGCCCTCCACTCCTGCTCACTCCCTTCTTCCTGGGGTCAAGGCCCACACCTCTCTCTGTGACCCTCCTTCACCAGGAAACCAGTGCCTTGGTTTCCTCTATTCTTGGCCTTGGGACCTCCTCACCTGACCTGCTGGGTCGGCCCATCCAGCCCCCAGGTGATCACCTTGGCCTTCAGGGCTGGGGAGGGTGAAAGCAACGGCTTCCGTCACCTGACCCTGCTCAGCCAATTCACGGAAGACAAGATGTCAAGTTAATGAGCCTGTGGGCCTCTAATTAGCTGTCAATTACCTCAGATTAATCAACTCCTCGCCTAATTAAGCATTGTCGGCAGGTGGGCACAAAGCAGACCATTGTGTGGGAGCCCTGAGAAAAGCGGGGCTGGCAAACTTGGTTAGGATCAGCGCTGTGCATCGCTCCTGTCTCCCCACCGTGCAGCACTGGGCCTCTCTGCCCACCGCTGTCCCTAGGCACCGGGACCTGGGGACCTCCTGGGCAGCGGGGTGGACGGCGCTTCATGAAGGGAGGTGCAGAGCTTGGAGGCAGGTGGGACTTCTTCAGGGACGTGGGGCAGTGAGAGCTGTGCGGCCGGGCAGAGGAAGGTCGTGGCAAAGGGCACGGAGGCAGGTCCAAGGGACCAGCTACTGGTGCTCATGGGAGCTGGGGCGGGGGCTGGGCTCAGAGCTGGGCAGAGTGGAGGCCAGGTCATGGCCGAGAGTTCAGGCCTGTGCGGCCGGGTAGCCTGGCTTCCAGTCCTGGCCCTGCCGCTTGTGAGCTCTGTGACCCCAGAAAGTGACTTCACTTCTGTGAGCCACACTTTCCATCATTGCAAACCATGAGAATAACTTCTTAAGAGCTCTTATCAGGCCTCTGTGAGGATTAAATGAGATTGTGCTTGTGAAGCACATGCCACGCTGTCAGTGTTCGGTGGATTTTGTAGTAGTGACGGTGGCGGTGGGGGGAACG
>NW_006787038.1:1207567-1246320 GCF_000442215.2 Lipotes vexillifer
CGGTGGGTGAACCGCTCAAGCTATGTACTGTGTCCCCAGATTCTGAGCCCCCAGGCTGCAGTGCACCCTTGATAAATGTGAGTGCGCTGCTGAAGATATGCTGGGTGCTGGATTCTGAGATGTCCCGGCTACAACCTCCTCTCCACCCCTTCGCATCTCCCAGCACCTTTGAGGCTGCATCCAATGAGCCCTGGGTGCCCCATGGAGCTCAGATGAGGGGACCACAGGTCTCTGACTAGCGACCAAGAAGAAGAGAGCACATAAGGACCCCTCTCCCCTTGGGTCTTGGGGATGCAGAGCCTAGAGAAGTTGTCTCCCTGCAGCCCCCAGGCACTGAACTCATGCCCTGGCCATGGTCCTGGCAGCTGAACTGGTACCCACTTTCCTTAGCACAGGGCAGGGTGAGGCTGGGGGCCGGCTGGGTAGATCTTTGCCCCCACTGATGGCTAAATGCCTCCACACACAGGCCTGGTCTGTCCCCTCCCCCACTCCAACCAATCCTTGTAATCAACCCACCAAATTTCTCATCTGTACCCCCCATCTCAATCCTGGCACAGGACACCCTCTCCCTGCCTCCTGGGGCAATGGAGGTCCTCAGTCTCACGTCTGAAAGCTTGGAAGTATCTTCCCTCTCCCTGTTTAAATCACTCAGTCATTCAGCAAACATTTATTGTGCCTACTAATTAAAGCTCGCAGTGTAAAGGGGAGATGGTTGGATAAACACAAATCATTAATGCATGCACTAGAGATGTGAGGGACAGAAGGGAGCTAGGATTTATTATGTACCTACGGTATGCTGGCAGAAGTGGCAAAGCCAGGTGTGGGTGCCCGTACCTCTGACTCCTGTCCACAAGGAGAGATCGGGTCTGTGCCCTGGGATGGAAGTGGGGATGGGGAGTGGGGGGCCAGGTGTATGCTACCTCAATCTGGGCCTGGGCAGGTGAGGCCTCCCAGGGAAAGGGAAACTGGAGCTGAGGCTTGAAAGAAGCAATGTATTCCAGATAAAGGGAACAGCATATGTGAAGGTCCAGAGGCATGCAAAGGGTATGGAGAGTTCAGCAAATAGAGATTTCCTGAGTACTCGAGACCAGCCACAGTAGATGCTCACTGCGCAGTGAGGAAGAGCAGGATCTCAGAGGGCCTTCAAATAAGGCCTTTCTAGTAGGGATTTGGGGACCCCTGGGAAGACTTACCTAAACTCTGACCCCTCCTAGGGGAACTGAATGCCACAGCCATAGAATCCATAATTTAACCAAATGAAGCTGCTTGTGTGGCTCCAGAAGGAAAGGGAAGTGTCTGGGGAGTGGGCCTTCCTAAAACCAGTGAAATCATACCATTCTGTGGTCTACCTTCCCAGAGAACGGCCTGCTTCTCTCCCTTCTGTACCCCAGAGCACCTAGACTGGAACAAGTGCCCAGCAAAGCTTGTGAAATAGTGCAGAATGTAACTTGTTTCTCCCTACCACATACTGACGTGTACCTGGATGCAGGAACTTGCTTTAAGCTCAGACATATTTATCCCACTGGAAAATTTGGATCTGAGACTAAGAGTTCCATGTGGGCTTGAGTGGAGGAGACATAAGTTTGGGAGCTGAAGGGTGGCCGTGGGACTGAGGATCATAGCCAGGCTGCAGGGAGAAGGAAGCAGCGGTACTCAGGAGATGTGGTTCCCATCTTTCTGGGGCCCGCCCTATCTCAGATCCCACAAGGCCCACACATCCTTGTGGTCCTTTCTTACTTAAGCAAGTTCAGGTATCTGTACCTGCACCCCACCGAGAGTTCCCCACCCCAAAGCGCCCTGATATATACCGGCCTGGAACAGCCAGAGGAGCCCCAGCACCCAGGTGGAAAGGCATCTTACAGACCAGCCAAGGCAGTGGTTCCAGTGGAGCCACAGGAGCACCCAACTCCAGGGGTATTCCCACAGAACTGGGGGCTGGTAGATGGTTTTATTACACAAACAGTGCAGAAGCCCAGTGTGTGAGAGAGACAATGAATACATTACACCTGTATGTACTGTTATGTTTAATGTTTACATTCATGTTTATCAAGCTAGATAGTACATAAACAGTTTTAAAACCAAACAAATACAAAGGGATATAGAATAAAATGTAGACTTCCCTCACACCCCTGTTCTCCAGCCTTCTGATTTCCTTTCCCACAATCAACCAGCAACCAGTTTTTCAGATACCCTTCCAGAGATTAAAAAAAATAGTTTTATATACATATCTTTTCTCTTTCACAAGTGGCAGTAAAATATACTGTTCTGCAGCTTCCTTTTCATACTAATATTGTCTTGGAGATTGTTCCAGCTCAAAATGTGTAATAACAGCCCCATAGTATTCCATTGCCTGAATGTGTACTTTTTTTTTTAAAGTTATACAAAATCATCACAGCCAAAAGGAGGCTAACGAGACATGATGATTGATGTCCTATGATCTTCTGGGACAGAAAAAAGATATAAAGTGAAAACTAAGGAAATATGAATAAAGCACAGACTTTAGCTATTAAAGTATCAATCTTGGTTCATTAACAAGTTTACCATACTAGGGAGTTCCCTGGTGGCCTAGTGGTTAGGATTCCGGGCTTTTAATGCCAGGCGGGGTTCAATCCCTAGTCGGGGAACTGAGATCCCACAAGCTGTGCAGCGCAGCAACAAAACAAAACAAAACATAAAAGGTACACCATGCTAATGTCAGATGTTGATAATGGGGACATTTGGGTGTGGGGTTTATGAGAGCTCTGCACAATCTTCACAACTTTTCTGCACGTTTAAACCTGTTCTAAAAATGTTTATTTTAAAATAATTTAAAAACATACAGATGTTGAGATTAACAAAGTATCACTTCATGCAAAAGCCTTACTGACTGCCTAATAGTGCTGGGTCATTATGTAGGTTCCTTAGTCAAAGGAGGGAAGTAAAAGCACTTCCCTGAGGGAATATGAGAATTGTTTTACATTTTCAAAGGGTTGTTTGAGATAAAAATGGTGGAACCACTGGCCTAGTCCCACCCTGTCAGTTTACCAGGGGGCAACGGAGGCTAGAAAAGGTGTGACTCGTGCCGGTCACAGACTATCACCTCAGGTTCTTCCAAGCCCCACGCAGGCACCGGGCTGGTTGGCACTCGCTGCACACACTGGGTGAATACCTCCCGGGTCTGCTGGGTCAGCAGTGGGTAAGACGTCCAGCCGTGTCCTCCTTCCTGGGAGGTAATTTCACTTTAACAGGCTGACATACAAGCTGAAGGAAAGACTCTCTAACGATGGATGTCAGGCACTGGTTAGCAGGGGAAGCCTCTTAGGACCCTTGGCATCCCTTGATGCCCCCTAGGAAGGCGGACTGGGCGCGGGCTCACAGGACCCCCGCGACCCCAGCGCTGCCTCCTGCGTCGGCGCCCTTCCCAGGGCTATCCGCGCCTTCACCACTAGAGGGAGCCGCGAGCGGCCCCACGGCGCCCGGCCGTTCCCCGCTCCCAGGCCCGGCCCTTCACCGCAGATCAGACTTCGCCAGGCGAGGCTCCGGCAAGCCTGGGCCCCTTCCAGTCCTCAGGCCTCAAGGCCGCTGCCCTCTGCCGCCCTGACCTCGTGCAGGTGCCCAGCACCCTGAACTTCACCGAGGGGCCCATGCTCAGCCCCCCTACCCAACCCTCTGAAAACCCTCCTGTGCTTCGGCTCCCATTTTATAAATTAGGACCCAAAGAGGGTAACAGTCATGCCCAGGGTGACACAGCTAACGTTTGGCAGAACGAGATGCCCAGGGGGCCTGGTTCTGACCTCCTTGCCTCAGGGTTTCTCCCTCAAAGGGTCTCAAACCCCCTCACTGTAGCCTTCTATCCAGGTGGGGAAACCGAGGCACAGGGCAGCGCTAGGTAGGGTATATACACTGTGTGGGGGTGGCTCAGTCTGCCAAGGGTAGGCAGGAGGCTAAACTGGGAGGCCAGCCCCTTGACAGATGAACACAGCAGGAGAGCCTGTGGGGGGCGGAGGGTGCCAGCCTGCCCCAAGGGGGGAAGGGGTGCAGATGCTGCTGACTCTCTCCTGTGGATGTGTGACAGATGCAGCCTCGGGTGGGAGGCCAGAGACCCCACATGCTAAGAACTTTCACTCACTGCCTGAGAGCTAATCCCATTACTCTCCTGGACCCTCTGGGACCACCCTCCCTAACCCTCCCTAATCCCCTGCCTCCCTCTGGGAACGGTCCAAGGCCCTACCATGGACCCCTGCCAACCTCAGTCTCCTGCAGACCTCACCCCCTCAGGCCCTATCAGCCGCCTGTGCCCACCCATGCCCAATTCCTGTGGAGGTCAGACCTCCTCCACCTGCCTCGCCTGCCAGCCCTGCCCCTGTCTGCCAGTCCCTAAGCCGCCTTCCCAAAATGGCCTCCAGCTGGGCTCCAGGTTTTGTGAGCCTCCTTGCCCTTCCTAAGCAGGCTTTTGTTTTAGTTTCTGTTGAAGGAATCATCAGGTGAGCGCTTGGGTCCACAGTGTTTTCATCTGTAAAATGAGATGATACGGTGAGATGCCATGTAATAGCAAGTGTTTAGTGCAGCACCTGGCACGAGGGAAACCCCCAAGGTGTCAGTTGCTGATGTAATTACCATCAGTGGGACAGATTAGTCAGCTATGCAAGGGGAGTGGATGTATTCTGTTACCAGAAGGCAGCTCCATGGCCTGGGAGCAGATGTTAGAGGGATGTAGATATGACTCAGGTACCCTGTCCTCACACTAGTGATAGGAGCCACTATGTACACTGGGTATTGGGCTCTTCCTGTAGGCTAGGTTAAGCCTCTCCATCCCCTCATGAGGTAGGTACTATCCACACCCCCATCTTGCAGTTTGGAAACTAAAGTTGAGACAGCTGGGAATTCCCTGGTGTCCAGTGGTTAGGTCTCTGCAATTTCACTGCTGAGGTAACGGGTTTGATCCCTGGTCGGGGAACTAAGATCCCACAAGCCGTGTGGGACAGCCAAAAAAAACCCAAAAAACAAAAGGCAGCTATGAAGTGGTGGAGCTGGAATCAAACACAGCTCTGACTTCACAATTCTTTGCGGTATTCTATTGCTTTTCAGGATCCACTTCAATGAGAGCTGATGTTTGAGAGATACCCACCCCCCAAAAGGTAATGGGCTTCCCATTTGCCTGAAGCATTCAAGGCAATGCTAAGGGACAGCCAGTCAGGAACCCTGAGGTTCCACTACAGGCCCCAATCCCCCCAGTGTCCCCAGCCTCCTGTTTCCAGGGCAGGCCAGGCCAGGTCACTGCCCCCTCCCCAGCCTGGGCACAGGAGGGGCCCCCTTTGGCCCTCAGCCTCCCTCTCTCCTACCTTCTGCTGCTCCTCATTTACATAAATTATCTCTCCCCAATTATCCATCCAGCTGTCCCAACTGTGATCTGTGAATGAATTAAAAACGGGATATAATTTAATAATGGCTGATTAGAAGGAGATTAGTTGTTATATAAAAAGGAAAAGCCAAGAGCCAGCTAGTTGCCCTTAATCTGAGCCAATACCATCGTTATTCGGGAAAGGCTACCCTGGCCATCATCAGGCAAGGCAGGCATGTGGACGAGGGTTAGGGGAGAGCCCGGGTGGGGCCAGACCACCCCAGAGAGAAGATCAGGGCACTGGGAGCTGGGAAGTTGAGTCCCAGGCAACTCCTTTTACTTCCCTGGGCCTTGCTCCATCCTTCTAAGTGGGCTTGGGTAGTTTCTGGGGCCCCTTCTTGCTCTGAAGTCTAGATGCCCTCAAATCAAACCACTGGGCTTTCCCAAGGCAGCCACTGCCTCCACAACAGAGCCTGCCCAGCCCCTGCTGGCGTAAGAACTGGGGGTTCAAGAGTCTGGTGCCTCCTAGGAACACACAGCAGCTGGGGATGCAGACCTCCCCAGGAGGGGAGCCGGCTGTCTGGGGTAAGTGATAGAGAAGGGACTGGGGTTGGTTGCATCAGGAAGGCTCCATGGAGGAGAGACTGACTGAAACAAAGAGTGTGTGAGTGCCCAGCAGGATCTCTGGGCCCCCTTGCCCTCAGGTGAATGACTGGATGTAGTGGCAAGGACATGTCTCCGAGATTCCCAGTCACCCTTTCAGCCTCAGCTCACGTGCACCTCCTCCAGGAAGCCTGCCCTGATCTCCCCAGCTTTGTGGTCTCCCCAGTGCTCCCATATTTGTCCACCTGCTTATGGTGTCCATCTGCTTATGGGGCATTTGTGTCCCCGTTTGTGAGTTCCTCAAGGCCAGGGACCAGCTTTTTATCTTTACGCCACCAGTGCCAGGTACACAATTTTTGCTCAACAACATCATTGAATAAATAAAGATACCTCCTCCAGAAAGCCTTCTGTGATTGCCCGAGTGTGGGTTCTGTGCTCCCAAGGTACACTGTGATTATGCCTTTAAAAATAAGGTAAGTTGGGCTCAGGACAGACAGAAGCTCCGGGAGGAGGGTGGTAGTTGTGGGGTGACTAGAAACTTGGGGGAGGAGCTTGAGCGCCAGCCGCTGTCCCAGTTCCGCCAGCAATCAAGTCTAAGTGTCTGGGTATTACCCTACCGCAGTACGTGCGTGGGCCGCAGTACTAGAGAGGCCAGTGGCTCGCTTGCCCGGCAGGAGTACCTGCGCGCGCTATTGGCAGCAGGGAATGGAAGCGGAGGACACAGGCAGCTATTCCCTCCAGCAAGCGCAAGCTTTTTATACGTTTCCATTCCAACAAAAGATGACTGAAGTTCCTAGTATGGCAGTTATGAATGAACAAGAAATGCCAGCAGAAGTTCCAGCCCCAGCTCCTGCTCAGGAACCCACACAAGAGACTCCAAAAGGAAGGAAAGGAAAACCCAAAAAAACAGAACCGAAAACACCAGTGAAACCCAAAAAACCTGCTGAGGCCAAAAAAATCTGGCAAATCCACAAAATCAAAAGAAAAGCAAGAAAAAATTACAGACACATTTAAAGTGAAAAGTAGACCAGTTCAATAGTGAAGCTGAACTTCACTTCACTTCACTGAATAGTGAAGTTCAGAAGCTGAACTTTTGACCAAGACTCTACCGGACATTTTGACCTTCAATGTGGACATTGTGATTATTGGCATAAACCCAGGACTAATGGCTGCTTACAAAGGGCATTATTACCCTGGACCTGGAAACCATTTTTGGAAGTGTCTGTTTATGTCAGGGCTGGGTGAGGTCCAACTGAATCACATGTATGATCACACTTTACCAGGGAAATAGAGTATTGGATTTACCAATATGGTGGAAAGGATAACACCAGGCAGCAAGGATCTTTCCGGTAAAGAATTTTGTGAAGGAGGACGTATTCTAGTGCAGAAATTACAGAAATATCAGCCACGAATAGCAGTGTTTAATTGAAACTCTATTTATGAAATTTTTAGTAAGGAAGTTTTTGGAGTAAAAGTTAAGAACTTAGAATTTGGACTTCAACTGCATAAGATCCCAGACACAGAAACTCTCTGCTATGTTATGCCATCATCCAGTGCAAGATGTGCTCAGTTTCCTCGAGCCCAAGACAAAGTTCATTACTACATTAAGCTGAAGGACTTAAGAGATCAGTTGAAAGTCAGTAAGCGAAACAGACATTCAAGACGTGCAATATACATTTGACCTGTGGCTAGCCCAAGAGGATGCAAAGAAGATGGCTGTGAAGGAAGAAAAATGTGATCTGGGTTATGTAGCAGTGTGCGGTGGTGCTTATAGTGAAAATCCGTGCAGTAGTGAACCTTGCAGCTTCCCTTCAAATGGGCTGACAGCTGACAGTGGAGAATCAACTTTCAGTGACATTCCAGATGGGCAGTGGATGACCCAGTCATTTACAGACCAGACTCCTTCCTTTAATAATCACTGTGCGATGCAAGAACAGGAAGAAGGAAACCATGCTTAAGAATGGTGTTTCTGGGCTTCCCTGGTGGTGCAGTGGTTGAGAGTCCGCCTGCCGATGCAGGGGACATGGGTTCGTGCCCCGGTCTGGGAAGATCCCACATGCCGCGGAGCGGCTGGGCCCGTGAGCCATGGCTGCTGATCCTGCGCGTCCAGAACCTGTGCTCCGCAACGGGAGAGGCCACAACAGTGAGAAGCCTGCGTACCGCAAAAAAAAAAAAAAAAGGAATGGGGTTTCTCAGCCCTGCTTAAATGCTGCAGTTTTAATGCAGTTGTCAAGAAGTGGCCCTCGGTTTGTTAACTGAAGTATTTTATTCATATTTTACTCTGGTGATGTAATCATGGTACAGTAGAATCAACTGTACAGACCTAAGTAGTTTGGAAGGAGAAAGTAGAGTTTTTTGTGTAGGAGTTTTTATATTGGAATTAATCATCATTCCAGCTTTTTATAAACTATCTTTCATTTATGAAGAAATTGATTTTCTTTTGGGAGTCACTTTTATCCTGTAATTTAAAAATGCAAGAGTCTGCATATTTACACTTGATTATTAACTGTGCGTAAACTTAGATGCACTGTTATCCCTTTCATACGTAAGAAGGGCATGCTAATGATAAGATTCCCACTGGTAAAGAGGCAAATGTGCTGATTTTCATCTGTGAGGTTAACCCTCAGTGGAGTCTCATTAGGTAGTATTTAGTGGTGTTTGATGCGCTTCCTTAGTTGCATTCACACTCAGACCTCCTTGCTTTACCAGTGGTGAGCGTCTGTGAGAGTTGCTTGGTAGTAGAGTCGGAGAGTATGGCCTTGCAGCAGCAAGGCTAACCCAGCCTTACCTTTCAGGGCCATGAGCCCTGGCTTTGGCCCTCTCACCCCCATGTGCTGGCCCTCTAGTAGGCAGAAACTATTCTGCTGGGATGGTAAGTTCCAGAGAGTGCAGAAGACCTTTTAAATTTTGCTGCTTCATCTGTGTTTTACTTGAGAGACATACATTTGATAGGGAAGGAACTGAATTTCTCTCTCAGTATCTATCGCCATTCAAATTTTATCCTCCTTAAAAAAACCAAAAACAAAAACATAAAGGGCTTCCGTGGTGGCGCAGTGGTTGAGAGTCTGCCTGCCAATACAGGGGACACAGGTTCGTGCCCCAGTCCTGGAAGATCCCACATGCCGTGGAGTGGCTGGGCCCGTGAGCCATGGCCGCTGAGCCTGCGCGTCTGGAGCCTGTGCTCCACCACAGGAGAGGCCACAACACACGTGAGAGGCCCGTGTACAGCAAAAAAAAAAAACAAACCAATTTTATCCTTCTTGGCTTTAAGCATGTAACATGGAAATGATGAGAAATGAACTTTCAGGTTGAGTAACAAGATGCTGGAGGTGTTTGATAATCTTATTTAAACTGGTGCTTTATATACATGAGATGTACTAAAATAAATAATACAGGATTTTTCTTGCTAGGTAAATCGAATAAGCCAGTAATTTAAAAAAATTCTTTCTCTTCATCATTGCTACTTGTTACTGTGGACTAAGTGAACCTCGTGGCCAGGTTACTTTGAAGTAATGTATCTTTGTGATTTTCTAATGCATTTTCCATGGTGCTACAAATAGTCCAGACTTTTGTAATAAGAGATACAAATTATTGTTGTGAATCTTAACATGCTTTTTTGGCTGTAGCTATGATGGATTTTATTTTTCCTTTAGTCTAGGTAAAGCTGTGTAAAAGTCATTCATGTTATTTAAATCACATCCTGTACTGCTGTTTACATGGGTGTTTTGTGCAGGTGCTTTGAAGTGCCTTGCATCAGGGATTAGGAACAATTTAATTATTTTTTCATGGGACTATGTAAAGCATGTAACTAGGTATTGCTTTGGTTCTTAACGATTGTAGCCTTACATAGATTTTTTTTTTCTGAGTGGACAAAATACCCTTTAAATTATGATGGACACTCACTAGAGAATGGGTTTGAAGATTTTTTTTCAAGCATACAGTAATGGTGTTTTTCATTAAATATGACAGATGGATGGTAAATGTTGATATACCCTATAACAACAATATGAGACTTTTTCATTAAATAATATTTTTAAAGTTTTTAAATTCATTTGAAACTCTGACGTTTTTACAATAAAAAATATTGAAGATGGGAAAAAAAAAATAAGGTAAGTCACAGGATTTCCCTAGTGGCCTAGTGGTTAGGATTCCGGACTTTCACTACCGTGGCCCGGGTTCAATCCCTGGTCAGGGAACTGAGATCCCGCAAGCAACGCAATGCGGCCAATAAATAAATAAATAAATAAGGCAAGCCACTTATGGAGAAGTAATATACATAGACAAATAGTTATAGATAAAAATGGATGGATAGGCAGACCGCCTATATATGAACCCCAGGTCCACTACTTCCGACCGCATGACCTTGGGTTCTTCCCAAGGTCTCTTGTACTGTGCCTCAGTTTCCTCATCTATACAATGGATGTATTTAATATTTCCTACCTCATAGGGTTTTTTTTTTTAATTGGTCACGCCACGCGGCATGTGAGATCTTAGTTTCCCGACCAGAGATCGAACCCGCGCCCCCTGCATTGGAAGCGCAGAGTCTTAACCACTGGACTGCCAGGGAAGTCCCCCTCATAGGGTTTTTATGAGGACGACATGGGTGAATAGAGAAAAGCACTTACAACTGTGCAGGGTACATAGTGAGCAATTAGTAAGCACTTGTGGGTGTTGCAGTGCATGTCACACTGTTTGGTTATCTTGCCAGTGGTGGGATCTCTGAAAACAGGACTGGACTTCTCATCTCTGTTGATGGGGTTGGATGGACAGACAGGCCTGCACGGGGCTATCTCATCAGTCCTGGCTGCTGCTTTCACACTGAAAGTTCCAAGGGGGCACACGTTGGGCAGGACCAGCACATTTCTCCCACCATTGATGGAGGATCTGCTCAGTGTCAGACCCAGAGTCTCAGCCCTTCCCAAAGAGGCTCACAGCTTTGTGGGGAGCAACACACCCATGAAAGGGGTCTGACCTCATGGTTCAGGTCTGGGCCATGTGTCCCACGTGGTCAACTTCAGAGGATGTCTGCCAGGCCTGAGCTAGTATGAAGGGGCCAAGCCCCTGGAGGAAACGGGCATGCTGACCAGGGAGGGAAAGCTGAAGAGACCTCTGCAGCAGCTGACTTAGGGCCATCATGGAGCAGACGACAAAGGGAGCATGGTCTGCAGTGCCAGAGGCTGGGAACGGTTGGGGTAGATGCCAGAAAAGGTTGACTTCCTCAGAACATAAGGAGGTGTAAGGTGTATGCATGCACAGTAAGTGTTTGCTGACTGGCAAACTGAGCTGCTCCAGAAATTTTCAAACATTCCCAGTTATGAACATCTTGATTCCTTATGTGTGGGGGGGTGGCCTGGGAATCTGTATATTTGACAAGACCTTAGGTAAGTCTCATGAACAGGCGGTTTCCTCTGCTATCCCATCCTCCAGGCCCGGGAGCTGCAGTTCCCTCGGAGAACGGGGCTGACTGTGACCTCACCTTGCCCAGCACCCTCTGACATCCCATCGAGCCCCTACTCCACTCATACCCAGCCCAGGACAACCTCCCTGGTGGAGCCCAGAGCATATCCGTCCATACTGCAGCAGGAGGCCTCCCAGGCCAGCCTGGGCTGTGGGATAATTTGATATTCAAATCCTGGCAAAGACCTGCTTCAAATTGCTGCAAATTAAGCTGATTTTGTCCCTCCGAATGAGGGATTTGCTCCTGTGGATCAACCCTTCCGAGGACTTGATGAGGTCAGGATTAGAGCCGGAGGGCCGGAGAGAAAAGCCTGAGGTGGGAGGCTGGAGGGCTGCTTCTTGGTGGGAGGGTAAGCCCGGCCTCTGTGTGTCTCTCCCCAGCCCCGGAATTAGGGAAGTTTCCCAGAGTCTCAAAACTCAGCTCTTCACAGTGATGCGGGGTCTCTGGGCCCCTGAGGGGCCAGCCTTGCCGCCCTGGCCCCATCCTCAGGAGAGCCCAGCCCTGTAAAATTCCCAAAGTGGACCACATCTCATCTTTCCAAGCATCTGAGAGCCAGGGCCCAACTGATCACCCCCATTTCACTGATGAAGAAACGGAGGCTCCAAGAGGTGAGATGAGGCTCTGCTGGCCAAAGACAACCTGGACTCAACCTCTGCCACCAGCTTTCTGTGTGACCTTGAGCAAAGGGCCTCTGTGAGCCTCCTCGCAAGGATTACTGACAATGCGTGCACAGCGCCAGACACGTGGCAAGCACGCCACTAAGCATCGGCCAAGGTTACTACCCACAGAGCAAGCACAGGCCAAGGCCCTGAAGCTAGGAAGCGGCAGAACAGGGATTAGGACCCGGCCTCTCTGGCCTGACTGAGTCACACACACACACACACACACACACACACACACACACACACACACCTTCTCCTGGAGGTCTGTGCCTGCTGATGGCGCCCCTCCCTGGCAGAACCTCATTTCCATCTGTTTTATCAAGGCCTGTACTGTATATTGCAGCCATTTCGAATTGCACCATTAAAGATTGTATGCTGGAGACGTTAAAATTAAAAAGATCTATGTGCAAAGAGTCACAACGAATTTAATCAACTTGATTTAATAGAAAACAGCAAATGGAATTTATGATGCTCCAAAAGACAAGGGAATTTTTTTTTTTCAACAAAAAATAATAAAAAGCACTTTCTGGAAAACAGAAAGTGGAGTGGGATGGGGGTGGCTCCCCATCTGAGAGTTTATCAGAACCTAATCCGCGGCCAACAACCCCAGTCGGGGCGGTTTGCCCGCTAATCCCAGCTGCCATTAAAATATTAAAGATAAATCTAATCGTCTCTTTATCCAAAATAAGCGACTTTTGTGGGGGAGAAAACATATAACCCTTTGCGAGGAGAATTAGTCCTAATGCATCAGATGGAATTCGGTCCAGGCTGGGGCGAAATAGGGTTTAGAGTCAAATGAGATGGTAATAGAAATAAAGCCCAGAATAACAAATTAAAAACCCTCATTTACACGAATTAAAAGGGCGCACAAAAGGGCTGGAAGCCCAGGCCTACACTCCTCATCCCCCAGGCCCACTCCCCCCTCCCCTGGTCTCGCCTGCCCAGCTCTTCACCCACTCACAGGCCCCCAGGAGAGGAGCCACTGCCTGACCTCATCCTCTCAACTTGTGTCCCGCAGCTTCCTGCGGACTCCCCAGCTTCCTGCTCCGAGCCCAAGTCCAGGCTGGGTTCCTGAAGGCTGACTGAGCCTTTAGGCATCTTTCCACATCCCTGGGGTGGGCTCTGGGGTCAGACAGAACTGGGCTCCTGTCCCAGGGCCGCCCCTCACTATGTGAGGTCTTGGTTTAATTTCTTAAACTCCCCAGGCCCCTGCTAAATTCACGGGAAAATGCGGATAACCCTAGTCTCCACCCTTACACAGCCTCTCTCCATGGCCTTGACCTCATTGCTGCCTGCTGCCCTAGCTCCCCTGGATTCAACAAGATGACATCAGGACAGCCCCAGGCAGCTTGGCCACTAAGAGACCCTGGGGAGGTCAGACCTGTGCCCCTGGAAGGCAGGAGAGCTCAGCAATGGGTCAGCCTGGAAGGCAGGGGGCCGGCCAGCAGCCATTTTAAAGAACTAGGTGGGGTCACCCCTAAATTGTCACTCGAGAGGCCTGAGGCCACTCCAGGTCTTCAGGCTTCTCACTAAGCAGCGTTGTGTCCCCTGAGGTCGCCTCAGGGTTGATCTGTGGCTCCTCCTTCATGGTGGGATTTCGGGGGCTCTGACACATACCTCCCCCAACCCGGGAAACCCTCACCTTCGGGTCCAGGTCTGAATTCCCCACATTAAAATCACACTCTCTGCCTTAATAGCAGGATGCTTAGCAAAGGAGACACACTCAAATAACAAAAAAATAAAACAGAAAAAAAAGGAAAAGACACTCCCCTCCAGAGGATTCAAGGGCCCCTCCCTGAGCCATCACGAAGTTGATGGGTACAGACAAGTATGACAAACCCGCTCCCAAGAGCCTGTCTGGACGGCGGGCAGGAGAGGGGGAGGAAGGGGCTCTCATGCCTGAGGCACCCCCTACACACACACAGGAGGGCAGGAATACACCTCTGACCTCCCCCAGCCTTCTTAACAAATCCACTTGAACGGGAAGTTCATGCTGACAGCATTTTATTATGGGATATTAAGTGGAATCGGATTGCGGGGCTAAAGCTTTCCCTGGCTGACTTTCTGTGTTCTGTTGGCCTCCTCCCCTCTGTACCCACCAGAGTCCCTCCTCCCTCTAGGGAGTGCTAGGAGGGGGCCTCTCCTCTTACCTTCTTCAACACCTACCTGACCCCCACCTTTGGACTATGCCAGTGGTAATTCTGGGAAATTGGGCTGGGCTGGAAGACATCCCTGGCCACTTGGGAGTGGGTGACCTTCTCCCCAGGATGACTGACCGGAAACGTGAGGAGATGCTGGATGGGATGGGGTTTTCCCAGAGAGGCGCCCTAAGCCTGAGGTTTGATGGGCAAGTGTTGAGGGAAGGTGATCACAGGTGAAGGAGCTGGGGCGGCCTGTTGCTGCAAGCTACCTTAGCACATGGGGAAGGGGCTGGATTCCCAGAATAACACACAGTTCTGGCTTAGCAAATAGTTAGCACCATTGTACAAGGTTGTTGTAAGGATTAAAAGGAAATATAACATTTGTGAGTGCCTACCATGTACCAGGCACCGTGGCAAGGGTTTTACATACATTCTCTCACTTAATCCTCACACCCCCATAATGTGGATTCTTTAATTATCCCCATTTTACAAAACAGGAAACTGAGGCTCCCAGAGGTCAAGTAAATGCCAGGGTCTGATCCCAGCCACCTGACTCCAGAACTGTGCTTTTAGCCACTGCACCATAATAGCTCATATCAGGTGCTATACTAGCCACTTATGATAAAATGGTCAGGGTGTGAGCTTTGGTGCCAGATGGCTGGCCAGGTAGTATATGGATTTGTCCACAATTCTTCCCTCCCTCTCTACCCTTGTTGTGCCTTCCCCGGTGGGGGGAGTTTATTGCCCCACTTTGTTGCCTTTGGTCTTTGCTATGTGACTAGCTTCAGCTGATGGGATATGAGCAGGTATGACCCAAGCAGAGGCTTTAAATGGGTTTGTGTGGTTTGGCTGCCTCTGCTAGAAGAGCACGACTTTGGTAGCCACAGTCCCAGAATGAGAGGTATGAGGCAGACCCAGAAGCAACCCACAGGTCACAACCAAGCCTAGCTGTGCCTGGACCCTGGGACCCAGAGCGAGAGATAAACCGCCTGAGATGTGGACATTGTTGTTACACCTTCTTTGTAGAAGCCATGAAGTTGCCCTGCTCAGACACAGTTCAGGAAAGAACTAGCTGTTCAGGTGCAAGAGTGCAGTTAGCAGACAGCCTCCAGCTGCAGCCTCTTCCAGATACGCTGCAGTGCTGTTTGATTTTTTCCCAGCTTTACTGAGATATAATTGACAGATAACATTGTGTAAGTTTAAGGTGTATAGCATGTTGATTTGATACATTTATAATCTGCAAAATGATTACCACCATAGTATTAGTTATCACCTCCATCCCATCACACAGTTATCATTTCTTTTTTGTGATGAGCATATTTGAGATCTACTCTCTTGGTAACATTCAAGTATATGATCCACAATTACTAGTTATAATCACTCACCCCAGTGTTTGAGTGACTGGGCATGGTGAGGGTCCTAGGGCCTGGCCATTTCTGCCCAACTCGAGGCTTCTTCAGAGGGCAGCCTTTGCTCCGGAGCTCCCCATTAGACTGGCTGAGACTTTGTCAGAGCTGCATTGTGGTTTGAGGCTCTCCCTGTCCCATCCTGCCCCCCCTCCCCTTTACCTTTCACAGGGTTACCCCCACTCCCACCCCCAATAAACCACTTGCATTCCTAACCCTGTCTCATTATCTGCTTTCTTGAGTACTTGAACTGACACAGCCTTATTGCCACAAAACCTGACTATGCAATTCACTAGCTGCCTGACTGTAACCGTACGATGACTCAGTTTCCTCATCTGTAAAGAGAAGATAACAGAAACACCCATCTCATAGGTTTTTTGTGAGTATTGAATAAGATAATCCATGTACAGTGCTGAGCACTCGATAAATGTTAACTGAGATTGCCAGAGGTAGTTGTAACTCTCAATTAATAAATGCTAGCTACATATGAATGATATATGATAAAATATCAAGTCAACAGATATAAATCTAGGGCGGATCTTAAAAGACTGAAGTGTGAGAAGGGTGGGCAGATGAGTTGCAATTGTGGACAAGTATAAAGCAGAAAAAAATAACGAAAGCTTTCAAATGAGATGGTCGATATATTCTGAGCCATCATCTGTAACCAGAAAAAAGATCTCCAGACTTCTATATGATCTTTCACCTTCTAAATACTTTCATGCATGTTTTCCTCCAAGAAAGCCAGGAATGGCGTCACCATCTCCATCTTACAGGTAAAGGGACTGAGGCACAGAGAGGCTAAAAGACTCACCCCACAGCACATAAGTAAGTGCTGGAGGCAGAAGTGAAACCATGTTTGTAGCTCTCCATGCGCAGAGAATACCGGGCATCATGGAAAATCACCAAAACAAAAAACTAAGGGGCTTCCCTGCAGCAAAGTCAATTGGTGCTACCTAGACCACTACAAAAGCTATTCTAGGGGACGCTGGAGAAGTTCTCTAGGTAGCACAGAAGAGAAGAGAATCAAGTGAGCATCAAAGTCTATGAGGTTGGAGAGGAGAGACAGATCCAAGAGAGATTTCTAGCTGTCAGGACTTGGGGATAAGCCAGATCTCTGCTGTGATGGCAAGCCCTTCAGTATTCTCCCAGGTCAAAACATTTGATTTCAAATCCTTCTCCAAGGTATCAGTGAAGTGTCACTTATGGCCCCTAGTAACAGAGACTGGACACCAGTGGTTTAGACACTGGTTGGGGAATAAAAAAGGAAATTTCTTTCTCTCTGTATAAAAAAAGCTCTTTGGGGCAGTCCAGGGCTGATATGGTGGCTCCTGGGTCTTCAGGCACCCAGACTCCTAATCTTCACTCCACTTTCCTAATGTTGGCTTCCATCCTCAAGGTCACCTCATAGCCCAAAACAACTGCTGAAGCACTAGCCATCATGTCTGTGTTCCAGACAGGAAGCTGGAAGAAAGGCAGAAAGAGCAAAAAGGGTGTGTGCTAAATATCTTAAGATTTCTGCTCATATTTCATTGGTTACAACTTTATCAAATTGACACTTTTAGCTGAAAAGGAGGTTGGGAAATGTAATATTTTATCTATGGACATCACCACTCTGAATAAAATTAGAGTTCTGATACTAAGGCAGAGGAGAGAATAGAAATTGGGTAGGCAACCATCAGTCTCAGCATGCCCATAAACACAGATTTTATTAAGACATCTCTCTCCAAAGCCCTTCTCTTTATTACCCCATATTATTCATAGCTCAATGGCCCAAATTAGATTATTAAGGGAAATTAAGGTTCCAAGGTTTAATTGTGTTGGGGAGTAGAGTTAGGTACTATACCCACAACTTTAAAAATTTGGTTTCAGGGTTATGAACAACTCTGTCTAATTTGACCCAAAAAGGAATTTACTAGAACAATACTGAGTAACTCAAGGATTCTCCAGGAGGTTGGGAAACTAGAATCAATGCCCAAAAGCTTGTCACAGTACTGGTCTGGTGAAGAAGCCACTGTAGTTACTGTCCCCTTTACTGGATCCTAAGTGCTGGATCTCCCACTGCTGCCACCACTAACCCTGAGCAAGGAATTCTGCTGCTAATCTGTCACTCTGCAAGTTGGGCTTTGCTGCAACCACACTGCTACCAGAGGAGGTTCTCCCAACAAATTCTGCTTCTTTGTGTCCTTCGCTCCCCATTCAAAGTCCAGGGTGGTTGCTTCTGATTGGTGGAGCCCAGGTCACATGCCATGTTCTAGCTGCAAGGGAAGCTGGGAAAGCAAGTGTCTGGCATTTCCAGTTTTGTTGCAGCATTGGGGCTCGGTCTTCCAAAGAGTCTTGGGACTCATAAATTGGGAAATTCTCAACGTGATTCTCAAATAGGAATCAGGTTCAGATGATGGACGGTCCACAGAATAATAAATGACTATCATAGGACTTTGTAGATGTTCTTTCATGTAAACCGTACAACAACTCATTTTATGCATGATAGAGCTGAAACTCAGAGAAGTGAAGTAACTTACCTAAGGTCATGCAACTAGTAAGGACAAAGCTGCCCACCCCAGAGGGCCAAAAAGTAAGGAATCAGGAAATTTGTGGGATCAGACCCTGGTGGTGCCTCTTTCCTTCCCTGACTGGATGCAGCATTGCCATGGTTCCCTTGTTCCCACCTGCCCCCTGGGTCTCTGGTAAAGCCACCCTCTAGGACATAGGCCCATCGCCTCCCTTCTGTGATCCTCCTCCAGGCCCCCCGACTTTTTTGCCATTTACAGTAGCTTAATATTAATGGCTTCTGCAGGCAGCTCTACTGACCGCCGGAACCTGCCTGGATCTGAGCCTCCCCCTGATTCTTATAAATAGATGGAGGCCAAACTTCTGAGCACAGGGAGATACCCTTGAGCCAGATCAGGATCCCATGGGAAAAGCTCTGGGCCTGATGAGAGGGCTGCTGGGACTCTAAGGATAACATTGAAGCAGCCATCAGAGAGACTTCTGGGCTCCAAGATCTCTGAGCTTTAAAAATTGTACTCTGCCTTAGGGATAGCGCTAGCTGCTTTCAATTTTTTTTTTTTTTTTGGAGTAATCCCCAGTCCATCCTCTTCTCTCCCTCTCCACTGCCACCTTCAACTCCTAAATCAAGCAATGCTGTCTCTGGCCTGGATCACACAGTCCACCTCCCGACTGGCCTCTTTGTTTCACAACCGTCGGCAGCTTCCCTTCACCCTGGGGATAACATCCAGTGTCCCACGAGGCCCTGCAGGCTTGGACCCCTGAGGACTGGGTTCCCCTTAAAGGCTCGCCTGACCGTCAGCTCTACCCTCTCACCTCCCTTAACTCCTCGCTGTTCTTCAGAAGTGCCTAGCTGGTCCTTCTCCAGAACATGGACACCTGCTGTCTCCCCAACCCTGCCACCTGTCCCAGCCCCCCACATGGCTGGCCTCTCACCACTCAGGTCTCTGCCCAAATGTTGACTACCCAGAAACCCCTTCCTGTCCTGCATCAAAAAGAGGCCCCTGGGTTTCCCTGGTGGCGCAGTGGTTGGGAGTCCGCCTGCCGATGCAGGGGACATGGGTTCGTGCCCTGGTCTGGGAAGATCCCACATGCTGCAGAGCGGCTGGGCCCGTGAGCCATGGCCGCTGAGCCTGCGCGTCCGGAGCCTGTGCTCCGCAATGGGAGAGGCCACAACAGTGAGAGGCCCGAGTACCAGAATATTCGAATAATAACCTTCTTATGTTTTGATAAGTGCTCATTCACATACATAAGACAAAGCATTGCAAGTTGGAATATAAATGAATTCTGACACATCAAAAGCATTTTCTTTCCTCTGATATTTTATCTGTTTGTGGTCTGGATTTTGAAATACAGGAGAATGTTATCATGAATTCCAAATATAATTATGTGTTTCTAGAAAAGGGACGTCATTATTTGATAGCACAAATGGCTTTGGTATGATATTCAATCCCATTTCCCCCACTTTGTTCTCGTAAGTCATTCTAATTGAACATTTGGAGGAGACTCAGGCCCTGTCCACACAGGCAAAATCAGAAATGGCATTAAAGTTATGACAGAACATCCTACTAAAAGATTAATTCTACAGGATAATTAAATCAAAAGCCAGACTTAAAGGTGAGGGACAAATACTAATCTCATACTCTTCTACCAAAAAGAAAATGACATCACCCCCAAATACAAGGGTTTTGTCAGGGGAGGGCCCAGGAACAAAAAAAAAAAAAAAAAAAAGAGGCCCCTCCTGCTGTCAGTCTAAAACCCCTCTCCCTGCTGTGTTTTTCCTTAGCACTTTGGATTCTTAAATTATCCTGTTTGTTTACTTACTTGCCTCTTTGTTAACTGTCTCTCAAACTAGAATCTAAATTCCATGAAAGCAGGAGGCTTTGCTTTCTTTTACCCCACAGTATTCCCATTAAGAGTATCTGGCATACAGTAGGTGCTCAGTAAATACTTGCTGAAGGTTCTTGACTAAATTATCTTGCAACACTCTTCTGGGACAAAACAAAACAAACATCCTCTCAGGGCATCAGGGATGTGGTCACTGTGTCACTGGCTCTGGATTCAAAATCCAGGGTGGCTGCTTCCGATTGGTGGAGCCCAGGTCACATGACCATGTTCTAGCTGCAAGGGAGGCTGGGAAAGCACGTGTCTGGCCTCTCCAGTTTCATTGCAGAATTGGGGCTCTGAGACCCATCACTTGAGACATCAGGGAGACTGGACACAGCCCAGAGGCATGCAGCAAGCTGGTAGTGGAGCAAGTCCTCTAAGCCTTGCTGTTCTCCATTGTTCCACACTGCCCATAGGTGAACACTGGGCAAGAGACAAGGGCGATACATGTGGGATGTTTTTCTTTTCCCTTGAGTGGCTAAGGAATGGTTACTGCTGAGGGAGGGAGGGAGGAGACAGGGAGTTGTGGGCACCTGAAACCTGGTGGGTGGTGTTCTGCTGGGATACGATCCTGAGCTGCAGATGGCACCTGGAACACCTACTTGGTGACAAGGTTTACAAGACTGGCTTGAAGGCAGTGCCAAGAGTCTATTCCTTCCTTCCCACTCCCTGGGGCCCTCCAAGAAAAGTCCAAAGGGTATAGATTATTCCTTGGAGAACTAGGAGAAGGAAACCAGCCCAGATGTTTAAGGTAAGGTGCTCTTCGTAGACTGAGGTTCTGGGGATTCACCAGCCTTGACCTCAGTAGCCCTTCTCAACCCCTTCTGCTGTCCCTTCCTTTTCTCTCTGCCATTCTTGGCAGGGCAGGATGGTAGCTCAAGCATTGCTGGGGCATCACTTGCCCCCCTGTACCCAAGCTCCCTTCCTCTGTTTGAGGCTCTGGTTCCATCTTCAAGAAAAGAAGAATGCAGTGGATTTGGACTCTGGTTGGCTCTTGGCAGCTGCATGTTCCTGGGGAGGTCAGCTAGCCTCTCTGAGGTTGCTTCTTTTGTTTTTTGCAGTACGTGGGCCTCTCACTGTTGTGGCCTCTCCCGTTGCGGAGCACAGGCTCCAGACGCGCAGGCTCAGCAGCCATGGCTCACGGGCCCAGCCGCTCCGCGGCATGTGGGATCTTCCCGGACCGGGGCGCGAACCCGCGTCCCCTGCATCGGCAGGCGGACTCTCAACCACTGCGCCACCAGGGAAGCCCTGAGGTTGCTTCTTCATTTGAAAAATAATATACATCTTTCAGGATAGTTGGGAAGATTTGTTGAGACAGTGTGAAAAAGTCCAGAACTTAATAAATGTTCATTGTGTATAACTTAAATGTGAATCAAAATCACTCCTGTTTTTCTCGTAGCATCAGCTACTTACTGAACAGGGGAGATGGGCTATCTGGCCCAGTGTCTGATGAGAGGAGGATGAGAGAGCTGGAGCTCAGGGACTCTGCCAGGACGACTGTCCAGCACAACAAGACAAGGTGTACTCTCAAGGGGTAAGCCCAAAATACACAAGAGCATTAAACAAAGTGAAACACATTCGTGGGGGACAGATGCATAATGAGGTTATTGATTCAAACACAGATCCTTTCTCTTCCTTGAATTTTCCACCCTCCTCCTTCCAAAAATTGTTGCTGACGGCTGGGAGGCGACTCAGGGAAGAAGCTAGCAAGAGACAATGACTTGGCTGCAGCTGGTGCTAAAAATGACCAGCATCACAGCAAAGGAAGGAGATGGCATCATCCCTCATCCCTAATCTCCCTCCCTGAGCCTTAGTATCTTATTTGTAACAAGGGGGAAAGAACTTGAGAAGCTGAGTGGATTAAATGCCATAAGGGCTCTGACACCCATTAATAATAGTAGTAAGAATCGTGATGTCTGGAGTCCCCAGGGCCAGAGACCATGTTAAATGCTTTAAAAATAGCAGCTCCTTCAATCGCTGGCCGAAACTCCATGAAGGCCGGGACTAGGTCTGTCTTTCTCCCCGCCATATTGTCAGTCCCAAGTATAGTATCCTCCTGCATGATGATGATAATAACCAACACTCCCAGGAACCTTATTTTGTAGTCTTATTTTGTATACTCACAGTATAGCCTTATTCACCATTTTCAGCACTGTACATTTCTAATCTTCATGACAGTTCTAAGGGGTAGGTACTACCATTATCCCCATTTTATGGATGAGGAAACTGAGGCACAGAAGGAAAAGAGAAGCTGGGTAACTTTCCCAAGGTCACCAAGCAAGTGATAGAGCTGGAGTCTGAACCTAGAAAATCTGTCTCTAGAGCCCACACCCTTGCCCCCTATGCTAACTCAGGGGGTGAGGGAATGCTCACAGGTCCAGTGTCAGGCTGTTTTATAGATAAAGCAATAGAAGCTAAGAGGGAAGTTAAATGATTGGCTCTAAGCCACAGAGCGATTAGGCGACAGACCCAGGATGTGGGTCCAAGGTGACCAAGCTAAATGCATTTGAAAGGGTACAATTTACTCCCCCAGGCCAAGCCCTGGGGGCCAGCCTTTCCCTGTAACCCCAGCCCTGCCCCCCATAACCCCAAGTCCACAAATGTCCTCAGTTTTGGTCTGACCTCAGCTAGGCAGCTCAGAGACAGCCCTCCAACCAGGAGTCCTTCAGGAGTCCAGTTCCAAGGGTGGGACTGGCTGCAGGCTGACGCTGGGCCCTCCCTTCATCTGTAGCCTCTGGCGAGTGTGCCTCTCAGAGGGCCTGGGGTTGTCCCCATTCCCAACTTCCTAGGGCAGGATGGAGACTGTCTCGCTGTGAGTGGGAACTGGCAGCTTCACATACAGTGTTTAGTCAAGAGATTTTTCATCCTCCTCTCCCGGCAAGAGCTGGGTTTCCATCACTCACATGCTTGCTTTCCATCACTCACTTCCTTGTCCATAGGCTGGCATCTGGCTCATGGTGGATGTCCCATGATAAGTCAGGGATATGACAGCTGCCATTAACAAAACTTCCCCATTCAACTTCCCAGGGTAGGTTGGCATGGAGAGGAGTCCGAGAGAGAGATGGAATCAAAAGAAAACAGCTTTTGACACCAGACTCATTTGAGGTTGAGTCTGGCCTCTTTCTGCTGCTTACAAGCTACGTAGCTTGGGACAAGTCACCTAACCTCCCTAGGAACTTAAGTTTCCATATTCATAAAATGGTGATAGAAATTCTTATCTGGAAGGAAAAGCCACTGCTCTGCACAACTCTAGGGGGCATCATTCACATGGTTGTCTGTGTGAGTGGTGCCACATAGAACCCAACTCCATAGAATAAAGGTGAAAGATGCCCCGAGATTGCATATCCCTGAGTCTGCACCTTGCAAGTAAGAATAGGTATGTGGACTTTCGAATGTGGAACCAAGATACTAACAGGGTCCTTGTGAAGACCTGATATTATGCTATGTAAAGGGGCTGGGGAGCGTGGATGCACAGTAGGCATGGCATTATTGTGGGATAAGGAGGCGGCCCTTGGAGTGAACAGCGCCCCTCTCCCAGACACCTGCCGCACTGAGGGATGTCCCTGCCTAGTTCTGGATCTTGTGTGGACCAGCCCAGAGCAGATGAAGACCCGCCTCACAACAGCCCTTTAGGCAAGGCCTCAGCTTCCATGTCCTATAGGGTTTCTTCTTACTTCTCAGTTTGGCCTCACGGCAACCACAGAGGGCACTAGATAACCTGGCAGTGGGCTGGGAGAGTTAGGAGGTTTCAATCTATTTGGGGGTTTGCAGTTGACTGGCCCAGAAATTCTTAATGGAATTTCTCCCCAGCCTTACTTTCCAGTCTCTGCCTAAAACAACTCACCCTGTCTTTATTTCCCCTTGGAGGGTGCCTTCAAGTCAAGACAGCTTTATTAAAAACCTACCACCGGATGCTGTGCTAGGCACAGCGGAGAGGAAGGTGCCAAGGTAGATAGACAGTCCTTAGCCCCACAAAACTCAGAAGAATTAGCTGAGGAGGCGGAGTGCAGGGACTCCGGGGTCCATGGTGCACGTACGTCTGTGCGTGTGTGCACGTGCGTGCGTGTGTGTGTGTGTGTGTGTGTGTGTGTGTGTGTATGTATAGAATCACCTTCACTTAACACTTGGACCCAAGGGAGCCATCCTCCCTGAAAGCAAGGAACCAGTAGCTCCACTGCCCACCTTTGGAATTCAGGCTTTTCTTGTTTCTCCAGGAGAGGGTCCTGCCTGCCTAGAGCAGTTCCCTGCAGCCTCTCACCGCTTTTCAACTGGCCCAGCTGGCTGCACTTCTGCAGTTTCCGACACAGGAGTCAGTCAAGGGATCCCCATCAGATGGGCACAGAAGCTCACCTTTTCATTGCCTCTCACACTCTCCCTTCTCCCTCCTCCTTCCCTCCACTTCAGCAATGGCATCCTCTTCATTTGTCTGTTCAGTGAACTCTGAGGTATAGCAGACCCCCTGACTTGTCTATCTGATTTACTGGGAACCCCTAGCTCCTTGCTCAGAGCTAGTAAGGGCTCAATACATATTAGGTGAGTGAATGGTTAGAAGAGTAATGAAATCTTTCCATGGAAGTTGGTGACCCTTCATGTTTATTCTAGGAAGATGTTCAGGTGTCCACCGGTGTTCTCCAAAAGAAGTCACCACCACTCTTCTTTCCCTCCAGGAACCCCTACTCCTGACCCCTTTATTCATTCATTCATTCATTGGGCGATATTTATTGAGTAGCTCTTCTGAACTAGGCATTGTATCCTGTGCTGGGGAGACAAGCTTTGAGCTCTCCCACCCCATCTCCCTCTTCAAACCCCCTTCTTTCTCCCCGTTGCCACCACACACCCTGCCCAGGACGCTTGCCCCTTCCTCGTTCTGCCTTTTTCGGAGTGGTCCCATATTTGGGTTTCTTTGACCCTGCCAAACCTGTATAGGATTGAGGGAGGGAGGGAGGGAGGATGCGAGGGAGGCAGCAGGACTCCCAGTCTCTAGCACCTGCCCTCAGCCCATCCTTCCACCCCACCCCAGGGACTGTCCAAGCCAGCTCTGCCCAGAATCCCTAGCCACTCAGCCTCCTGGAACGGCCCTGAACCTTGTTGTCTCATCTCAGCCTCTGGGGGCCCTGCCCATGGGCGTCCTGCAGAGCCCACCCGGTGCCTGGCCCCCAGCGCCCTGGCCCCTCAGTGCCGCCCGCGGCGGGAGCTGCCAGCTTTTTGGAATTCCTAATCGCTCCTGGCCCCGGTGATTGGCTGCTCAGCTCTGACCCCACTTGGGCTGCCGCCTGGTTGGATAAAAGGGGAATCTCCTTGGGGCTCCAGAGCATTAGACATCGGAGGGGGCACCTGGGACCAACTTCGTGAAGCGGGGAGCCCGGCGGGGGGGTGGGGGGAGCAAAAGACCTGCGGCCTCAGCCCCTTCAAAGAGCCGAGAGATGACGGGGAAAGCCGGGGAAGCGCTGAGCAAGCCCAAAGCCGAGACAGTGGCCAAGAGTACCTCGGGGGGCGCCCCGGGCAGGTGCACCGGGTTTGGCATCCAGGAGATCCTGGGCTTGAACAAGGAGTCCCCCAGCTCCCACCCGCGGGCTCCCCTCGACGGTCTGGCCCCCGGGCACTTGCTGGCTGCGCGCTCCGTGCTCAGTCCCGCAGGAGTGGGCAGCATGGGGCTACTGGGACCCGGGGGGCTCCCCGGTTTCTATGCACAGCCCACCTTCCTGGAAGTGCTGTCCGATCCGCAGAGCGTCCACTTGCAGCCGCTGGGCAGAGCGTCGGGGCCGCTGGACACCAGCCAGACGGCCAGCTCGGGTAGGTGAGGGCGAGGCTGTGTGGCTGCCTGACTGCGGTGAGAGCCGGGAACCCCACGCCGTCGACTCTCGCTTGCACCGCAAGGCCTCCTCCGGGTGCAAAAGTTCGTGCCAGGCCGAGAGGTCGCAGAGCGGGCCTGGAGCCGGCGCGCTCGGGGCGGGGGCTCGGAGGATGCTCCCGGCTGCGGCCGGGTTTTGGCCTCAGCGTTTCCAGCGGCCGAGCTGTGCTCCGGTCCCCGCGTCGGGCCCGGCTCTGCCGCGGCGCCTGATTGGGCCCCACTGGAAACAAGGCTTAGGGTGTCGGAGCGCGTGGGGCAGTCGGGCGTCCCCTTCCATTGCTCCACTTCGGCCCCGGCCTCTCGGAGGACCCGCGCTCCTAGAGCCCGATTCCGTTCCGGGCGTTGGCGGCCAGGGAAGCGGGTGCCAGCTTCGGGCCCCAGCCCTGGTGACCAAAGTTGTCTTTTGCTTCCTCCTTTCCTCCGTTCCAAGCCTCCCGCATTGGTCAGCTGGGTTTTAATTTTCTCCTCACGAGCTTAGACAACCCGGCCACGGCGGCGGCCCAAGGGGTCGCAATCCGAGATGCCATCTAAGCGGCACAATATCTCGGATCCCGGCGCCTCGCGGGCTCGGGACCCCTGGACGACCCTGCCGCGCCCTCCGCGGGCAGTTTTCCCGGCCTCACGTCTCCGCCAGCTCGGCCCTCCGGCTCTGGTTCGCGCTCTGCGATTTCCCCGATTTTTCGCTCTCGTTTAATTAATTTATTTTTATTTGGAGGGGCAACGAAAAGCGGTGCGTCGCAGTCTCTCCAGTCCTGAGGGGGGGCGCATGGTGCGGGCACTGGAAAGGGGGTTGTGCCCGGGAGCCCCCAGCCCTTCCCGGAGTCCAGCTCTCCGCGCCCAGGCTCCGCTCCCGCGGGCCACCTTCCGAACCCCGGCGCCACGGCTGCTAGCGCAGGGCAGGGCGCCGAGCCCGGGGCACCGCCGGGGGGCCCTGCGACCCGCGGAGGCTGTCGCGCCCCGCTGCTGTCCCTGCCCAGGCGTGTCTGGGCCTTTGCTTCTCAGAACGAAACAGAACGGAATGTGTTCGCGACCTCGGTATTGCGGCGCCGGCGTGGGTAGAAACAGCCGCGCCTTAGGGATGGCGTAGACCTCGCGGAGGGCTCTCCGGGGAGACGGAGTAGGCCCGGCTGCTCCCGGAGGCCGCCGGGGGTGGGGCCCCAGCGGGTTTCGGGAGCCTGACGCGCCCGCGTGCTGCGGAGCGCGTCCCCCATTCTGCCGCACGTGCCTCCGCCCGCTTTTCAGATTCTGAAGATGTTTCCTCCAGCGACCGAAAAATCTCCAAATCGGCTTTAAACCAGACCAAGAAACGGAAGAAGCGGAGACACAGGTAAGGCCCCTGCAGCGTTTTCTGTCACCTTCCAGCTCACCTATCCCCTGCCGTCGTCCCCTGTTCGGGGGTAGGGTCGCTCGGACCCTAATTTCGCCGGCTCTAGATCTGAGGTCCGCTGCTGTGCCAGGACGGGGAGACCGGACGTTGTTTGGGGACATCCGTCCGGGGCCCTGGCGTCCGGCCGTGCCGGGTGAGGACCTTGACCGTCCGCCGGGGAAGCGGCACCGTTTCAGGCTTTCTGCTGCTTCTCCGGGAGAAAGGAAAGCCCCCAACTAGGGCTAAACCCGAGCCAGACAGGAGCTGACGGCCCCCAGGTGCCAGCCGTGCATCGGCACGTTCGGAGAGCCACGCACACCTCCGGGCGGGCAGATCAGCTCTCCCCTCTCGCCGGAGCCGGTTCCTCTGCCCTCTGCCCCGGCCCCTATTCCTCTCCCGCCGCCCCTGTCAGCGCCGCCAACCCCCTATCTTTCTGCGTCCACCGTTCGCAAAATCTCGAGCGTGATACCCGCATGAATGGCAAATTTTCCTTTGGCTTCTGCTCCTCTGTGATCCGTAAGCCTCAGTTTCCTTGTCTGTAAAATGCGGAGGGAGGAGTGTGTGCACTGAAGGACCCCGCAAACCCTCGCTGGAGTGGAGTGGGCTGCCTTGGAGGATACAGACTAAAGAGCGGGGGGTTTTCTGTTTTTGTTTTTCTCTAAATATTTTAAAAATAGACATTACTTGCACAAAGTTAAAATACAGTAGGTGCCGAAAGGTATATCCTGAAAAGTAATTGCCCACACCAGACCCGCATTCCCTTCCGCAGCCGCTACCAATTCGTTGTGCGAATGTATGAGGAGGTTTTCAGCGAATAAAGGAGTGAGAACCAAAAATCGACCTGACTTCCTGCGGGTGCCGTTTGCCGCTGCGCTTACCCTGGCTCTGTTTGCCCAGATTTCTCTCCGCCCCAGTGCGGATGGAGGGCCCGCAGGGTTCCCGGTCGCTGGGTGGACGTTTCCCCCTGGGGTGCTCTCCACCTCATCCTCCTCTCTCCAATTTGTTCTCAGCCCCTTGCACCCTTTCTCTGGGTGCTTTTCTGCGTTCCTCTCTTCCTTCCCCCCCGGAAACAACCGTTTCACGTTGTAAAACGGTTCTTCCTCACCTCTCAGGCCCCAACAGGTTCTGGCTTGAATGGGGGTGAACTTTGACTTGGTTTCTTGGTGACCTCGGTTTGTTCCCTTCAGGCGGCTGTTTGTTTTTGTTTTGTTTTGTTTTGTTTTATTGTAAACGGAAACGTTGTTTTTAGTCCTGAACCCGGGTCACTTTTTACATTCATCCGTCCAGCAAATATTCATTAAAACATCTCCGATGCATCCCTATCATGCTGGTGGCAGGGTGGGGGTAATCCTGTCAGCCTCTGGAGCCTGGACAGGGACCTCCAGCAGGGACAGGGACCCGGAGGGCAGGTTGGAGTCCGGCTGACCGGCTTCTGTGCTGCTGACCGAATGGGGTGGGGGAGGGGTTCCCACAGCCAGGAGAGCCCCGGACAAAGTACCCCCAGGAGCACTGCCTCTGCATGGGGGCATCTCCTTGTGCAGCACTTGGAGCTGACTGACCCACGGCCGAAAGTCCATGCTTAAGTTTTCTAACCCTCTATCCTCACCTGATACCTTCTCCACCAGGGAAAATTTGGGTGCTTTGGAGGGTTCCCAGGGAGACAGGACAACAGCCCTAGGTTTCGGGCTATTTCTGGTACACGAAGAGAACAGATTATTGGAGAGAGGAGAATGGCTGGTGCAATTTTTAATTAGGAAAAAATGTGTTTTCCTGAGCGTCCCTCATTTGGGGAGTTCAGGTAAGAGACCCTGGAATATGGTGATGAGAGGCAAGCATCTCTTGATCACCCAGAAACACAAGAGGCTTAGCAGGGGTTAGAGAGGGGAGTGGGAATGGAGCAGCAGCCTTCAGAGTCTCTCAGGTTTTGCTCTTCCCTTTTCCTGGAAGGCTCAGCTCTGATAGACTGGTTACAATGGGAAACTGAAGGGTCTGGGGTTCTGCGTAAAGCCAGGAGCAGGGTTTGGGTCACGTTGTACGGGGTGCAGGGAGACTCCCTGGAGGGCACATTAGCATAAACACGTGGATTAGCTCTGAGGCAGGAATGAGGGGAAGTTTGGGGGATTTGAGGCATTGTTTCATTTTGTTTCTTTCTTAATTCCTTTCTTTTTTGTTTCGTTTGGGGTTTTTTTGTCTGTTTTTTTGTTTTGGGTTTTCTGTTTGTTTTTAATGAGAGCTCTCGCAAGCAGAGGCTGGCACTTGCATGGTTCTGAATGACCTGCCATCACCTTTCCTCTTTGGCTTTGGCCACGCCCCAATAGCTGTGTGCCTCAGTTTTCCTAGTTTTGAAAAAGACTTGCACGTTTTGATTGTTTATTTTGACTGTTCAGGGACCCTTCAGTAAGTGGCAGGAGAGGAATAGAAAGCAGCAGATCTTCAAAATTCCGAAGAATTAACTTTCTGTATACATAAGCATTCTGTTCCCCCCAAGAGGATAGGAGAAACAATTTAGAATCAAATCAGTCATTTTCTATAAAGAGCAGAATCTTTCTTTCTCACACATCCCCCTCCACCCCCCGCATCATCCTCCAAGACGTTAAAGCCAACACCAGCACAAGGAGTATACGGGGCTGACATTTGTACTTTTTCCTTGTGTTGGGTGAGGCGAGGGCAGCAGCGAGGGATTTTAAACCACACCCCCCCCATGCTGGTTCCAGGGTCCAAATCCCGGAGGCTCAAGCAGGTAATGTACCATTGTTCAAGTGGAGTCTACGAAAAATATCTGGACTATATTGCTCCCCAGCTTGTTGATGAGGGTGCAGGATAAAGGTCACCTAGAACTTGGTGAAATTCAGGTCTGAAAAAAGAATTTGTGTCTGTAAGTGGGTGTGTAGTGTATTTATTCAAGAAAGGGGGATATGAACCCCCTAATATTGGAGGTAAGACATTGTATGTACTGGAGCATATCCATTTGCTAGGGTGAGAGGATGCGGCTTTTACTGGATTCTTAAAGCAGTTTATGACTCAAAATAGGTCAATGTGAACTGCTCTGTGGGCGCTGGAGGAGTGTGTGGGAAGGCGCTCTCGGGATGACCTGAATGAAACTCCCCTGAATTGGGCTCCCGCTGAGCCTGTGTGTGGGATGGCGGGGAGGTGACCCTTGACTCCTGAGCCCAGGAAGGGACAGAGCACCCCCTTTCCCATCTCCCTGCCCCCAAGACTGCGTGGGGTGGCTCTAAGGAACCTTTAGGTCTGGGCAGGTGAGATGGGTGGGCGTGCTGAGGTAGGGTGAGGGGTTGCTAGAATCGGTTAGTTCTCTGCTGTACAGACGCTGGGGCTGGGGCGGCTGCTGCATTTGACCTTCTGGTGAACCTTTGAACTCTGAGTACAATTTAAAAGATCAACCCTCCTGTCTGTGGGAGGAGCCCAGGAAGCTGGTCCCGATGAGGCTGAGGTACTTACTTACCTGGTGAGCCCTCCACGCTGTGCCTGGAAGAAGAGGGGCTTTCTGCAGTTTTCTAAAATTTGTGTCTTAACACCCTTTCCCCCCAAGCACTTCCAGGAAGATTCCCAGTATAAGATGTCACTGAGGGCTGAAATAATACTCCTCACCGCCAGAGGGTAGTGTGGGCCCTCAGACTTGAATGAAGAAGGGTTTAGAGGATGGGGCGGGGCGGTGGGCGGGGCAGGGAGCGAGGTTGCATCCGACTGTGCTGGCCAAGCCTGGGTTGGGGGTCTGTCCTGGAGCCATGGGGGAGGGCCATTCTGTCCTCTCTGGGACAGCTTTTTCCATTTTTGGCGTCCTGACTGACTTTTTTTGCTCCCCTCAGGACAATCTTTACCTCCTACCAGCTAGAGGAGCTGGAGAAGGCGTTCAATGAGGCCCACTACCCAGACGTCTATGCCCGGGAGATGTTGGCCATGAAAACGGAGCTCCCCGAAGACAGGATACAGGTAACAGTTCCGAGTCCCTCTCTCACACTTTCCTTACCCTCAGGGACATCGACTGCCCCAGGCTCCCAGACACCCATCTCCCACCCCGCAGCAGAGTGTGTGCTTGCCTGTAATCACGTCCTCATGCACAGCAGTTCATTTAAGCAGGCAGGTGTTTGCTGAATACCTACCATGTGAGATGGGCACTGCTGGGGGAACAAGAGACTTAGCAGAGGAGGTGAGGCCTGCTGCTGCACTGTGGGCTTCCTGAGGAGTATGTGAGACAAACCATGTGCCTGGAGGTGGCCCCAGGCCTCTCTGGGTGCCTGGGGGTGGGGGAGCATCTGTCTCCCTTCCTTCCACTGCTTTCCCATGAGGAAGAGGTTGCCCGCTCCCTTCCTATCTACTCCCCACCACCTCCATCTACCTGAGCCTCCTTCCTCCTCACAACCCAACAGCTGGCCCTGCCCAGGGCTGCTGCTCCTTGACTTCTCCCAGATCTGGCCCACGATGTGCTCATTAAGCCCCTCCCCATCACTGGAGAGTTTTGTGGCGGAACCAGCCCTGACCTGGACTGGGCTGTCCTCAGCTCTCCTGGGTGCCAGCCTCCTTTCATCAGTGGCAGGATCCTCCCAAGTCCAGGACACCCCTAGCTGGGCAGGAGTGGGCTGCTTAATCATTTCTTGGGGAAGAGATGAAGTGTGATGATTCTCCAGACAGGGCCTCCAAGAGCAGGAAGAAGTGATGCGGTGGAGGAACACTTCCAGAAGCTTTGGGGTTGCCTTAGTTGGATCAAGACCTTTAGTCAAAGCTGCTCCTATCGGGACACCTGAGTGGCCCGGAGTAGTTGACGGCCCAGGCTGGAAAAGGGCGGAAAGGGTCCCAACTTCCTGAAACCCCGTCTGCTCCGAATCTCCTCCTCCTTTGTGTCTCCACGTGTGATGTGAGTTGGGGCGGGTAGGGGACAAGTCCAGAGGAACCAAATAAGGTGTGTAGGTTCCCTGCTCTCCCTCACCGGAGAACCAGAGAATGGGAAACGAGGCGTGAACTCCTTTTCCAGAAGAGCCTGCCTCTCCACTGGAAGTCTATGCAGAATTTCAGCCAATGGCTTTAGACAGTGACACTAACAATAAGCTCAATTATTCATAAGCAGATTATCTGTTTGGCGCATTATCCATGGTGGCTTGGATCCATCATACCCCCCAGCTGAGTTCCAGTGGGAACAGGCTGGGTGTTGCTTCTGGATTTTGTGTGTGTGTGTGTGTGTGTGTGTGTGTGTGTGTGTGTGTGTGGGGTGATGACGCGCAGCGGGGGCTGCTGCACTGTGGGCTTCCTGAGGAGTATGTGAGACAAACCATGTGCCTGGAGGTGGCCCCAGGCCTCTCTGGGTGCCTGGGGGTGGGGGAGCATCTGTCTCCCTTCCTTCCACTGCTTTCCCATGAGGAAGAGGTTGCCCGCTCCCTTCCTATCTACTCCCCACCACCTCCATCTACCTGAGCCTCCTTCCTCCTCACAACCCAACAGCTGGCCCTGCCCAGGGCTGCTGCTCCTTGACTTCTCCCAGATCTGGCCCACGATGTGCTCATTAAGCCCCTCCCCATCACTGGAGAGTTTTGTGGCGGAACCAGCCCTGACCTGGACTGGGCTGTCCTCAGCTCTCCTGGGTGCCAGCCTCCTTTCATCAGTGGCAGGATCCTCCCAAGTCCAGGACACCCCTAGCTGGGCAGGAGTGGGCTGCTTAATCATTTCTTGGGGAAGAGATGAAGTGTGATGATTCTCCAGACAGGGCCTCCAAGAGCAGGAAGAAGTGATGCGGTGGAGGAACACTTCCAGAAGCTTTGGGGTTGCCTTAGTTGGATCAAGACCTTTAGTCAAAGCTGCTCCTATCGGGACACCTGAGTGGCCCGGAGTAGTTGACGGCCCAGGCTGGAAAAGGGCGGAAAGGGTCCCAACTTCCTGAAACCCCGTCTGCTCCGAATCTCCTCCTCCTTTGTGTCTCCACGTGTGATGTGAGTTGGGGCGGGTAGGGGACAAGTCCAGAGGAACCAAATAAGGTGTGTAGGTTCCCTGCTCTCCCTCACCGGAGAACCAGAGAATGGGAAACGAGGCGTGAACTCCTTTTCCAGAAGAGCCTGCCTCTCCACTGGAAGTCTATGCAGAATTTCAGCCAATGGCTTTAGACAGTGACACTAACAATAAGCTCAATTATTCATAAGCAGATTATCTGTTTGGCGCATTATCCATGGTGGCTTGGATCCATCATACCCCCCAGCTGAGTTCCAGTGGGAACAGGCTGGGTGTTGCTTCTGGATTTTGTGTGTGTGTGTGTGTGTGTGTGTGTGTGTGTGTGTGTGTGTGTGGTGATGACGAGCAGCGGGGGTGGGGTGAGACTCCCCGATTTCCCCGTTGGTTGGTCCCACATTTGCGCTACTGACCAGTAGGAAAGAACAGCCTGTCCCTTGCGGTGGCTTGTCCTGAAATCCCTTTGGCTGTGGTGGTGGTGGTGGGTGGGAGCGTCTGAAAAATCTGGGGAAGCTCGCCCTTGCCCTCAGCTGTCACTGCATTGCTGCAAATGCCCAGCCGGCAGACTCTAGGCTTTTTAAAATCGCCGGGGGCGTTGTCTACAGCATGGTGTCTGAAGCCACCAGAACCAGCATGGATGAGCCAAGAGTGTGGAGTACATTGATTCCCTGGATTGTGAGGACTGGCTGTGGAATTTGTGGTTATGGGAGAACCAAGGCAAGGATCTCTCCAGCTCTTCCAGCACCGCCTGGTTCTTTGGCTAAATGATGCCCCCAGAAGGTGTTTGTGAGTTGTCAAATAGCCGTGCCCCCAAGTGTTTTACCAAGTGGCCTGGGAAAGGTCTTAACATCTATCGGTGGTGGTCACAGCTCTATCCCACAGAGCAGTTCTTATGTGCCCAGTGCTCTAACTATGGGACATGCACAGGAGAGGCAGGGTGGTGCAGTGGTTAGGGACACCAGCTCTGGATCCAGACTGTCCTGGCCTCACCAGTTACCAGCTGAGTGACTGTGGATGCGTTACCTCACCAGCCTGAGCTTCCCATTGTTCATCTGTAAAATGGGGATGACAGTGGCAGCTGCAGGTGTCATGAGCCATGTGTGTGGCGTGTTCCAGTGGGTCCGGCATGGGCCCAGCTCACTTGGTTTGAGCTCTGATCTCATTAAATCCTGGCGACAGCCTGTGGGGGAGAGAACATTAGCTTCCTTTTATAACTGAGGAAAGTGAGGCCCAGCAACTGCCCAAGGCCAGACAACTAGTAAGTGGGGGGACACAGGGACCCACCTAAGGTCCCTTTAGGCTGCACCTAAAGCCCACTCATTCACCACCTGCCTCTTGGGTTTGAAGCCTTTGCTTTGACTTGAAGCTGGAGGAACAGAGATGATTTGATGTCAGGTGGGAGGCCTGTATCAAATCTTCTTTATTAAACCCCCCCTGATATTTATTGAGTACCAGGTACTGTTCTAAAAACCCCCAAAACTCACTCATAAAAAAATTACTTTTTGAATGCGCGAATTCAGGTACATGAGTTCAAAAGGGTGAAACGTGAGTCACCCTTGCCACTGTCCACCAGCAGTCCCTCCAGGGGTTACCAGTTTCCTTTGGTTCCTTCCAGAGATAGTTTATGTATATTCTTTTTTTTAAAAAAAACTTTTATTGGAGTATAATTGCTTTACAATGTTGTGTTAGTTTCTGTATTCTATTCCCAAAGGATCCTCAGAACGCCCGATGGACTAGGTACTATTACTATTCCCACTTTACAGGTGGGGAACCTGAGGCCCCGAGTTCAGACCTGAGTCCCTTTAGACTCCAGAACTTACTTCACTACACTGCCACCCTTCCTCCTCATTTCCTCTCGGCATGTTGATTTAGTGGAACCAGTGCGTCTAAGGATGGACCCTACCACTCAGAGCCAGTCCCCTCCCCTCCCCCAGCTTTGAGACCTTTGTCTGTGTGTTGAGGCTTAAGGGGAAGGGCAGTTATTAGAGGCTCCAAGTCTGAAGTCAGACATTCTCAGGTGGAATGGAAAGGTTATTGGACTGGATATCCAGTCAGGGACCCAGATCTTAGTTCTGGCTCTAACATCCACCAGGCATGGCAGAGGCCAAGCCATCTGTAAAGGAAAGAGGGGGAATCCCTCCCAGAGAGCAGCCTCCTCAGAATCACCTCTCTCACTGGGCCCCTGGGCTGCCATGGGTGTAATGGAGGAGTGGGACAGCCCCAGGTGGACAGCTGGGACACACACTTTTGCTGGGCCAACCCAAGTAAGCCCCTGGATGTGTCTGAGACCTACTGTCCAATGTCTAACGAGAACACAGTGTAGATGTGAAAAGTCAGACACACCTACTTCTAATCTTTGTTTCACTGCCAGCAAATCAAACTCTGAGCCTCAGATTACTCATTTGTGAACTAATAATAACAAAAATTATCTAAAATAATTTAACAAAAGTATTGTTATTGTCATTATTAGTATACAGCATTGTCCCAGATATTAAGTGCTTTCCATGCCCATTTTCATTACATCCTCACAAAAGCTAGATGAGCTAGATGCTATTCTTATTCCCGTTTTCTGGATGAGGAAACTGAAGGGCTGAGAGGTGAAGTAAGTGGTGGACTGGGATTCAAATCCGGTACTCAAGTACTATCTCAGGAGAGCAAATGAGGGAAACGGGAGCACCCATCTACAGAAACTGGAATAATTAATGCAAATTGCAGTGATGAGGGACCAGCCCCCTCAGTAGTGGCGATTCCCTCTGCCTTTGTGCTTTGAGGGCAAGCACTTCCTCCTCTATATCTCTCTGGGCTGGAGTGTGAAGGGATAAGGTGCATTGCTGGGGAAAGATTTCCAGTCTTCATATCAGACTCAGACACGAAGTCCTTTCTGTGTCTCTGAGAAATGCTAGGATATGGCATTCTGGAAGCCCCTGCCGGATGTCAGCCCTGGGGAAGAGGAAATGGATTTCCAGATTGACTTTACTTCCTCTGTGTGGTCACTTATTCTCAGAGTTGTAAGATAGGAGAATATTAAGATATTCACTTATGTTTACTCTATTTTTTTCTGACAAGAGTTGTATTTATTTAAAATGCCTCCATTGCAGAGATATGGATGCACAAAGTGAACAGAGTCATCTCACCTCCACTCTTAGCAGCCTGGTGTGTTTAGAAGGATGATATTTGGATCCTCTGACCAGCACTGTTCCATTCTGCCTCTTTTAAAGTGGTCCCTTCCCAAGGGTAGGGAACAAAGTTTTAGGGGATTATATTCCAGAAGTTAGAAGATAGCTGCCTGGATGGGAAAGGGTTTCCGTGTGTCTCAGCCCGGGACGTTTATGAGATCACAGGGCAGCTTTTTAAAATTACCCGTGCCAGCCCCCGACACCTAGCAATGCTAGGTTTGGTTTGATGTGGAGCCTGTACGTTTTTAAAGCTTTCCAGGTGATTGTGTGTAGCCAGTGTAAAAATGCTGGGTCAAGGGCTTCCCTGGTGGCGCAGTGGTTGAGAGTCCGCCTGCCAATGCAGGGGACACGGGTTCGTGCCCCGGTCCGGGAAGATCCCACATGCCGCAGAGCGGCTGGGCCCGTGAGCCGTGGCTGCTGAGCCTGGGCGTCCGGAGCCTGTGCTCCGCAACGGGAGAGGCTACAACAGTGAGAGGCCTGCGTACCGCAAAAAAAAAATGCTGGGTCAGAGGCTCAGGAAAAGAGTTTCAGTGTTTTAAGTGGGTTAGTATGAGTGGAAGAAAGTGGAGTACTGGGTAACCTGGTGGGATGACCTGTCCCAGAGGTTCAGGGAAGGATGCTGCATGGGGCTGCCAAGAAACATGGGCAGAGCTGCCCCCTAGTGGACATCAGAGGCTACAGCAAGGCCAGGCTTTTCTGGGCCTGAAGCTGGGACTGGAAAGGGTGTGCTGAAATATGCTGTCAGAAGTGCTGAGTGGATGTGGAGTGTGAGGTCGTTAAATCACGCCAGCAATGAGCCCATATTAATCAGCTTCCAGTCAGAGGAGAGGAGAGAAGCTAAGTGAATATGATGGAAAGTGCCACATGGCCAAAAAAGCCAGGCCCGATTGCCTGGGGCAAGATTGGAGGGCAGGGCCTGGGGTAGCCAAGGGGCCAGAAGGTGCAGAGCATCTATCATGCAAGATGTCTCCTTTAGTGGGGCGATTCTGGAGGGACTGCAGAGGGAAGGAGGCCTGGGCACATAGTCCTGTGGGGATACAAGGCTGGGAACTTGTGAATACAAGAGAAGCCCTGGTTACCCACAAAGGGAGAGAGACAGCTGACAGTGTTGCCTGCCGGCTCGATGGGTGCCCTGCGGCAGAAGAGCATCCATTTGGCAAGAAGCCCTTTCCTGGGTCCAGTCCATCCTTGGAGGCACGAGCTCTTGGGACCCTCTCTGCCAAGTGTGGAGGCAAATGTCAGACCAGCTGTCGACAACCAGAGGCCTCCTACCTGGGCTCTCTGAGTGCTGCTGGGCACCACCTGTGAAGGGAAGCGCACCAGGAAACCCAGGCTGTTTCCTGAGCTAGAAGATCTTCCCCCTCTCCTTTCCCTGGGACTACCAAGTTGGTGACCCTTGATGTCCCTTGTAGGCCGCTTCTCAGGCACTTGGAGGCCCTGAAGTGGAAGGCAGGGCTCTGGTCCTTGCTGGGGCCTGCACGCAGGCTCTCCTGCAGAGTTGCAGACCCAACTTCCTTGAGAGTGGAGCAGTGTCTTCCAGAAAGTGCACAGTCAGGAAAGTGAGAGAGAGATTGAAGGAGTATTGTGGGCTTGCCAGAACCAAGAGACCAAGCAGGAAAGGGGGCCTAAATGCTGAAAAGGTATGTCAAAGGTGGGAGATGGGAGGACCTGGCTTTATGGGAAAAGTGTCACTGAGCATATTTGCTTGAAAGCAAATCCTCATCTTGTAGCACATTTGTCCCGAGAATTCGCCCAGCATCAAGCCAAAGTTTTTCAGTTCTTACAACATGCCAGGCATTTCCCATGCACTATTCTGTTAAATTTTTACAACAAACCTGCAAGGAAGTGGTATCATAGGGCAGAGGAAGAATTGGAAGCTCAGAAAGGTTAAGAAATGCACCCAAAGTCACAAAGGCAGTTGGAGATAGAGCAGGGGTCTCCAACCTAGGTTTTCTAGCTCCTGATCATAGCCAGCTGTATGGGTGGTCTCTTGCATTTGAGCCTCAAGGGTCTGGGAACGATTAGAAACACGGGAGAGTTGCAGGGGCATCTGTTTGGCCCCTAGAGGGGAAACTCGAGGCTATCTGTATTAAAATCTTACAGCCTGAAGGTTAGCTCTGTACCCCCATCACACCTCCTGGAGTTGTTACTGTTGTTATTATTATTATTTGTCAGTCCAGCCTTGCTGCAGAGCATGTGGAGGGGGCCAGGAGGGCAGGTAATGCCATTGACTAACCTGACCCCTGCACAGACTCCCACTGATTATCTGTGCCTCCACTGAAATAATAATAAGTAGCTTTTATCGAGCACCTTCTGTGTGACAAACACTGATTTTAGGCACTTTCATTAATCCCTGAAACAACCCAGAAAAGTAGGTATTCTTTTTCTTTTTTTTTTTTTTTTTTTTTTTTTGTTTTTTTTTTTTT
>NW_006787038.1:1246330-1263511 GCF_000442215.2 Lipotes vexillifer
CTGCTGCGTTTATGTCGCTCTACACATGCTTGATTCTCTTACGGACACATATAAATTTTTTTTTTTTTTTTTTTTTTTTTTTTTTTTGGTATTCTTATTTTATGCCTGAAGGGACTGAGACTGAGAGAGAGCAAATAACTTGCCCAGGATCACACAGAAATTTTTTGCCACAGTGGGGAATTCCAGTTCAGGACTGGCTGCTTTCAGTGCTTCTTGCAAATGTTTAAGTTCTGCACACATGCTGGTTGCTTCCAGGAAGGGAAGAGAAAGGCAAATTGAAGAGTGGTTAGGGTTAATTCTAATTCCTTGTCCTCTTGCCTCCAAGGCACCAATGCCACAGCTTCCCTGCCAGCTGTCCTACAAAGAAATTGTTTTGGCTGTCCAGGTTTCCTCCATAAACGGGAGCAGCATCTGGTCTTCAAAGAGCCAGGCATTCCAGGAGCCCATAACCAAGGGTCTGGATGACTCCTGGTTTGAGCGACCAGCTGGCACCAACTCCCCTTGGAGCATCTGTGGGCAAAGTCTGATCTGCAGACCAGTTATTCATTTGTCCAAATTAGGAGACTGAGGAAAACAGTTCTGTTTACAGGCCCCAGAGATGATCTGAATCCCAAGTCTGCACCCCCTTCTTCAGTGTTCCAAGAAAGATGCTGTTTCCATCTGAGAGCCCTGCCCCCCTCTCAAGCTCATGGAATCCTGGGGAAGCCAGGGCAATGAAGCTTTCCAGGCACCCACACTTGGGCGGGGGGGTGGAGGGAGTGGGAGTGGTAATGAGCATCTCTGCTTTTGTTTACTCCACAATCCCTTCTCCAGAATACCTGATTCTATTTATTTTTATGTATTTTTTTGCTGTGCCATGCAGTATGTGGGATCTTAGTTCCCCATCAGGGCTTGAACCCTCGCCCCCTGCATTGGGAGCTTGGAGTCTTAACCACTGGACCACCAGGGAAGTCCCCAGAATACCTGACTCTAAACCGTACTGAAAACAGACACTTCTTTCATCAGTTTGTCAACAGAACTCATTCTTGGCAAAAACCAGATCTGACCTCATGCTCTTTATTTGTCCCTTATGAATATGTGTATGTTTTGCTGCAGAAATCAAAGCTGGTTTGACTATGGGGGTACTACTGCTGCTGCTGCAGGATGTTACATAACATGTAGTATATGCATCACATATTTTTTCTAAAATCCAAAACATTCTGGAGTCTGGTCCCAGTGGGTTCCAGTTAAGGGCTTGTGGTCTTGTTGTTTTGTAATGCACCGTATTCAAGCAGGAAGGTCATCTCCTGCCCAGGAGGCAGATGGCTTACTTAGATTCATAAAGATAGCCTTCCCAACCCTCTGTGGTCAGACATGGAATTCCACCTTAGAATTCCGTCGCCAAGGGGTTCATTCTTTGCTGTCTTCTCTGTGAGGTGGATGAAACCAGAAGTCACTTACACCTTTCTGTGGCTTTAGTCCTTTTAGATTTTTCCTCTGTGCAAAAAAGCTTGAGACGAGTACTTGTAGAGGGCGACCAAGTGCTGACGGGAAGGAAGATAGAACAGGACAGAGGTCTCAGACAAACTTCAGGCTTTGGGTAGGGCAGAGGGCCTGCAGGACAGACAGGGCCGCAGGGGACAGATCTAAACACACCGCAGAGCCAGGCCAGGCCGATGGCCGAGTTAGCCCGAACTCGCATGGTGCACCGCTTTCCGCTCTTTAGTGCACGGAGCGCAGCCGTCTAGTAGCCTTCAAATTACATAAACCCGTTCCTTGGCCAGGTTCGCTGAGTGCGGTGTGGGTCTAGACCAGAGGGAGGCCTTGCATTAGCTCCGCAGCTCTCCAGCAGGGACGGCAGGTGCTAAACCCGGTGGTGGCAACGGTGCGGCTCACCGGAGGCGGCGCCGCCCAGGGAGGGACGAGCGATCGTTTTCTAACAGCGCGGGCGCGGGTCAGTGTGAGGATTGAGAGGCCCGGGTTGTCTGAGGCCGCATCTCTCCCATTTTTAGAGGTTCCTAGTTATTTACAAACGAAGAAATGCCAAAACAGGTTACACACATTTGGGTCAACTTAAAGGTGTGCGAGGACCGTGCGGCCTGGAAGCAGCCCCGCAGAAAGTCTGTGACCGCGGGGCTCTGGGCGCCTTGGGGGTGCGGCCGGGGCGCCCCCTGCTGGATGTGGCCGGCCGCGCTCCACTGCAGACTCGGAGCTGTCGGGAGCTGCCAGGGAGCTCACTCCGCCACCTGGCGGGGGCGGCGGGAACCGCAGGGGCGCGCGGACTCAGCCCCCGCCGAGGCCTCCCCGCGGCCGAGGCAGCAAAGGGTTAAGCTGTCAGCAGCGCGAAGTTAAACAGGTGTCAAAGGCTCCCCATATATCTGCAGATTGAAATCAAATTCTTTGCCGTATAAAAAGATAAATTACCCAGGCGCTGCCGCGCGTCCCACTCATCACGCCAGCGCCAGACGGCAAGCAATTTTTTTTTTTTAATGTGCTAACGACCTAATCAAGCAATCAAGTCGGAGAAGATTGCAGAGTGACCGGGGCAGCCATCTGCCGGCGAGCCCCGCATTCATTTCCCGCGCCCCCGCGTGGGGAGCGGGCCGGGGAGGGAGCTGCCGTGGGGGAAGAGGGGAAAAAATCCTAAACAAATTAACACCCAATTTTCCCTGTCTAATTAGTTAAATGAGAAGCGTTTGGGGTCCCCCGGGGAGGGGCAGCGGCTTGCGGCGCGGCTCGCTCTGCCTCCCCAGCATTAATTAGTGCGGGTCAATGCCGCGGCTCCCGAGAGAGCAGCCGCTTTAATTTCCCGTGATATTTCAGTGCTTGAGGCCCATCGATTCAAACAGAAATTAACTTATTTTTCAATCAGCCCAGGGCTGCCCCTGGGGGTGACTCTTCTTTTGCCGCCTCCTGAATAGAGCTGGAGCAATTTTTCATCAAAAGCTGAAACCTCCGCCGCCGGGGGCGGGGGAGGGGGCCCGGAGGGAAGGGCGGGGACCTGGCCGAGGTGAGGGAATGGAAATCGCCCAGGAAACTAATAGATTCTCCCCGAACCCGCCTCTGCCCTCCTCCCATCCCCCCACATCCCGGGGCGCTTGGGTAGCTCGCCGCCGCCGGGGTTAGGGCCTGGAGGGGCTGTGAGGGGACCAGAGCGGGCTGGCGGGCCTCGGGGACCTGGAGGTGAGGGAATGGAAATCGCCCAGGAAACTAATAGATTCTCCCCGAACCCGCCTCTGCCCTCCTCCCATCCCCCCACATCCCGGGGCGCTTGGGTAGCTCGCCGCCGCCGGGGTTAGGGCCTGGAGGGGCTGTGAGGGGACCAGAGCGGGCTGGCGGGCCTGGGGTCCTTCCAGAGACCCCCGGTCTGCCGCGGGCCTCTCACCTGCTTGAGGGACAGTGCAGCTGTCCCTGGCTCTGGCCAGCTGCAGGAAGCCTCAGGAAAAATGCTTGGGGGGACCAAGAAATTCCCCCCTCCTCCATGCATGAAAGGGACCCAAGGATCTCCTCCCAAAATCAGGCTGGAGTGTTGCGGATACCCCCAGCCCACCCCATGCTCTTTCAGACCCCGCACCAGTCAGCTTTGGGGCCAGAGAAGCATCCCCTAGAGTGTCCCCTACCGCACTCTCCTAGGTCCTTACCTTCATGTGCTCCTCACACCAGAAGCATTTTGTCTTCCTTCCCTGACTGAAGGATGGCTGCCCAGCTCCCCCAGATGTCATTCCGAGTTAGGTCCAAAATTGTGCACAGTGGGTGAATGGAGGACACCATGGCGGGGCAGGACTTCGCCAGGACAGGGCAGAGAAGGGAGGCTGACTCAGGCCTCTTGGGAGTGTCCCCTGCCCTGCTTTGCAGCCATTCCCAGGCTTCCTGACACCTGGATGAAAAGCCCTGTGCTGCCTGAGTCCACACTGACCTTGCCTGCCAGGACTGCTCTGGCCTCTGCAGTTCTGGTGGAGACAGAGCCCTGAACTAAAGGCACTGGAAAGGACTTTGTCCTCTACGAGCCAGAAAAGGGATTCTGTTTGTATGCTGGAGGTGTGAACACTTGCAAGAGAGCTATGAGGGTCGAGCTTCTTGGCTGCAAACTGAGGACCACATGGGGAACTGCCCATCTGCTAGACCCTGTCTAGGAGGTGTCCCTATTCCATCACCTTAAACTGCTTTGATTTAAAAAAAAAAAAAAAAAAAAACATTTTGCCCATCATGTTCTCACAGGACTTGTGTCTCATTCTGGACACGCTGAGCCTGGAGGAACCCCAGGGGTACTTCGGGGTAGGTGAGCTTAAGTAAGGATGCCCTGCTGGAGAAAGCGAAGTCACAGGGGAATGGGGCCGTTGGCAATCAAAGAGGCGGGTCCCTTAACTCCAGGCAGACACAGTGGGGTAGGGACCTGGCCTCTGCCTGGTGGAGGACGCCCCTGACCTGTTCGTCTGCACTTACAGGTCTGGTTCCAGAACCGAAGAGCCAAGTGGAGGAAGCGGGAGAAGTGCTGGGGCCGGAGCAGCGTCATGGCGGAGTATGGCCTCTACGGGGCCATGGTGCGCCACTCCATCCCCCTGCCGGAGTCCATCCTCAAGTCCGCCAAGGATGGCATCATGGACTCCTGCGCCCCGTGGCTGCTGGGTAAGAGCCTGCACTCTCCCTGGGGCCCTGCCCACGTGGTGAGGGGAGCGGGCTCCCTGGAGGAGGGGACAGAGCCCTGGAGCAGGGACACCTGGCCACAACAGCCTGGCGGGAGAGAGGCCCTCCAGAGCCAGTATCCTGGTCTCCCTTGGGGGGCTCAGAGGGCAAGCTGCGCCCAGGGCTTGGTGTCTGTCCCTCGCACCCACCTACTGGGAGCCTAGGACTCTCATCCTGGACGGATCCCCCCTGTGAGTTCTTTTGTCGTGTGAGCAGGGGGTGGCTATTGCCCCAGGGTGTGTATCCTCCTCTTCCCTTGCCTGGAGCTGGGGTTGTGGTGAATGAAACACCTCTAGGTCTCTTTGGCCACCATTCTGGCCTTGCCCTAAGGACTTCTCCGCCCTAAATCTCTCCACCTGTCATCCTCCTCCACCTGCCATCTGGACTTGTGTCTGACAGCAGCGCCAGCTTATCTTGGAGTTCTGAGATCTGGAATCCCAAAAGGGAGGGCTCGGGGAGCAAGTGCTCTGCTCGGGAAGGGACAGACAGGACTCCCGGGGGCCAGGTGCCCTGGGACTTGGCTGGGAGAAGCCCTCTGCAGGCCTGGTGCCCCGCTGCTGGTCCGCAGCCTCATCCCCGGCCCCCCTCCCGCTGCCCCGGCCCCGACCCCGACCCCTGGGACTCGCGTGACTGCGGTGTATGAAGTAAGCCTTTCTGCTCGTCCTTAATTCTGGCCTCTCTCTATCTTTGCCGTTTTCAGTTCAAGATGGCTTTCCCAGGCGCTTTTCTAAACCCGAATACCAACAATTCTTTTTAGGGATGCACAAAAAGTCGCTGGAGGCGGCAGCCGAGTCGGGGAGGAAGCCCGAGGCGGAGCGTCAGGCCCTGCCCAAGCTCGACAAGATAGAGCCGGAGGAGCGGGCTCCCGACGCCCCGGCCGCCATGTCCCAGGAGGAACTGAGGGAGAACAGCATCGCCGCGCTCCGAGCCAGAGCGCAGGAGCACAGCACCAAAGTGCTGGGGACTGTGTCCGGGCCCGACAGCCTGGCCCGGAACGACGAGGAGCCGGAGCGGGAGGAGGCTCCGGACGAAGACAGGCCAGCGGAGAAGCTGAGTCCGCCGCACCTCGAGGATATGGCGTAGGCAAGGGCGCGCAGACACCGGAGCCCCGGGACTCTGCTCGGCTCTGCCTGGGGCCTGTGGTGCTGGGAGGTGTTTTCAGAGGCGGGGCCCAGGCCTGCTCTCAGCCACCCTCCCCCACCCCACAGGCCCTCTGTGACCCCCAGGGGACTTCAGGCACAACTCAGCCCTGGCTGAGGCTTTGGGCCACGCTGAGACATCCCTACCTAGTCCTGACCTGGCCAGCACCCTCCTCCTCCAACTAACAGACCTGCCTCAGAAGCCTTCTTGCCGCCCCAGAACACCCCCTCAAGCTGCTTTCAACTCAATCCTTTGGCGGCTCTCCGTGTCCGAATCCACCCCTTACTCTCTGTTCTCTTGCTCAATAGCGCCCTCCTTCCCAGCGCCACACCCCCTGTGGACTGTGCTCTGCCCAGACCCAAAGACTGCTGCTGCAAACACACTGGCCGCCACAGTGGCGACAAGGATGGAGGACCTGCACTCCAGTGCCGGTGTCCTGAGCGCCCCAGCCCCCAGCGAAACTCTGCTCCCCTGCCTGCTCCTTCCTCAGTGTGGATGATGTACTGTCCTGAAGGCCCAGGCACAACCCCTGCCGGGCCCTGGCGCTGGGGCCCAGATTCCAAATTCAACTTGGAAAGTCTCAGCCTGGGCCCCTCGGCCAGCCTTCAAGTCCTGCCCTCCACAGTCAGACTCAGAAACCCACCCTCCACACCCAGCCGGTCCCACCGTTCCTCCCCACACAGGTGCCAGTGCCGCAGGGGGCAGTGTACAGTACCTGCAGTGAGGCCAGGGTCTGCCCTGCATCCAGGGGGCACCTCTCACAGCTGCTGTGACTCACTGCACCTTTGGGAAGCCAAATCCTCCACCCAGGGCCCTTGGGTATGTGTTTCTGGAGCATCCTGACCGCCCCCTCCACCCCCCAGTATGCTGCTTGTGACCCTGACTTGCTGTGCAAGGCATCCTTCCCCTAGAGATTCTTGCAAATTACTGGTTCACATGTGCCCTGCCTTGGAGCAACCCAATTGAGCTGTAAAATGAACACGTAGGAAACCACAGATCTTGACTCAACTTGATCCAGGCCATTCCTGGAGTGGGCCTGGGGCTATAAATAGCTGTCACAGTTGATCACAAGAAGAGTATGAGAAAAGGCTAGAAGGAGAGCAAGGGAGGAGCCAGTGTTAGACCCAAACTAAGCTACAGGCACGCATACCTTCCCGCTGGGTGTGAGGCGTGGTGCATGTTCTCTAGAGTCAGACAGTGATGGGGTAGGAATAGGGGACGGGGCTTCTTTCTGTCTGCTGATGGGAGGACCTGTCCATACTGATGGCCTCTCTGCAGCTGCCCCTTCCACCCCCAGGCCAGGCACATGTCCCCCTCACCCCCATGGCATTTCCCTCTACTGTCCCACCCACCCTTGCAGGGGATCCCTTGCAAGAGAAAGGCCTGAGTCAGTGAGTTGGGATTTTAATTCCATATCAAAAGTTGATTTCTTCATTCCGTCCACGGACCTTCCCCCCAGTTCTTCCTGTCTTTGTCTCCCGTTGGTTTGAAGTGTTAGACTGTAGTCCCTGGTGTGTAAATAATGTACATAGAATCAGAAGAAAGAAACTTGATATTGAAGTGTTTGAAATATGGAACTGTAATAACTTCTAGGTATTCGAAACCCGTGATTTCTGTGCCATTTTCTGTAAAGACACAAGTAAGAATAAAATTGATGTAAAAACAGCAGAGGAGGGATCCAGGAGTCCTCTGTGGTGAGCACAGTGTGTGTTTGTGTGTATGGGTAGCATAAAAAGTAAATCCACGAAGTCAGGTTTAGGTCAAAATTACTAGATTCCTATTTTTAGATTATTCCAACTGTAGAGGTACAGTGGTCTGCCTTTCTCCACTAAGCTGATGTCACTATTTGTCACTGCAATATGGAACCCTCTTCCATTACAGGCATAACTGAAATATCCCAACCAGTGAGCCCCTAAGTTATTACCTGCGACTACTTGCTGCTCCCCACACAAAAATTACATTGACCTTTCCCTCTGGTCCTTACTTATAAACAACCCTAGTTCCTTCGCGTCTCAGGTGAAGCCCACAGCCCACCTTGGCCCCCGAGAGTACTGACGCCCTGCCTTTTGTGTACACATGTGCACTCGAATATCTCACCTACAACTCAAACACAGCAACAAATGGAAAAGGCAAAGTCATCTGGAACTGAAAGTCAGATAAACCTATGCTAAATCCCTGGGAAAGAGGAGAATAAACAAGAGAAACAGCATAAGGGAGACCCCCCGAGATCGCTTGAGGACAGCTGCGCCCCGCTGACTTGATGATGTGTTGGGTGGAATCACAAGATGAAAGAGCAGACGGAATGGACTTAGATAGCTTATAGTTGAGCTTTTGGCTCAAGAAATCTCATAAGATTGTTTCCAATTGGCTCAGATATGGAACTCGTTGTCAGAAGAGGTTTTTCTGGCAGCCGGTCATGAAACGAGAATGACAGGGGGTAGTGGTCCCTGTACCCCAGACTGGGCCCAGGTACAACCCTCCTGGACCCAGAGGCTGGGGGATACACGTGGGAGATCTCCGACTTCTATGTGCTGAAGGGAAAGGCCCAAGAGCCTGCCTTCAAGTTCTGCCCACACAGTGCTCCCCCAGGCCACCCCTGAGCATGTTGGGTCCCTGCAGGACTCACTGTCACCCCCGGCTCTAGGAATGCCTTGCCCTCACCCTGCTCACCCCCGACACTCCAGCAAATGCACAGCCTCTCATCTTTCATGTCCCTTCCTACCTGGAGCCTTCCTGACTCTCTAGGCAGAGTCTACACCCTCTGTTCTCTCATATAGCACATGAGACATTCCTCCATTTCTGCACTCTATGCATTGTGTTGTAACTTTTTATTTACAAGTTTATCTTCCCCACAAGACTGATTTCTTCAAGGGTGGCGATGGTATCTTATTCATCTTTTATCCCCAGGACCCATCAAAGGGTCACTCAAGCCACTGTTGAATGAACAAATGAATGAATGAATGAATGTTCTTTCTCCAACTCATCCATTTATTTAACAATTTCAAACATTTATTGAGCATCTACTGTGTACCAGGTAGTGGGGCAAGGCACTGAGGACAGAGTGGTGGGCACAGCAGTCCTATTTGGGGAAGTAAGATACAAAATTGCAAGTGTCCTAAGGCCTCAGAGGCTCTAGATGAGGGACCATGAAAGCATATCCATGGGACTTGGGTCAAGGTGTTTAACCTCTGAGCCTCTCCTGTGTTCTAAATTGAAATAATAACCCTGGGTCCTTCAGTCTCGTACTGTTGAGAGGAAGAAGCAAGGACAATGGCAAAGGTATCACATGAGCAGGAGAGAAAGGTGGCCACACGATGCAGCCTCCTCAAGCTGGGGGGGGGGGGGGGGCTGGGGGGGGGGGGGGTCAAGCCCCGTTGCCTCCCCCAGTGGGGAGGGAAACGTGACAGTGCATCAGAGGGGTTCGCTCCAGAGCCATCTGTGGAATTCCAAGCAGAGTGGGGGACCAGGAGAGAACGGGAGCAGTGGGGGGGGGCGGGCTGGGGGGAGAGGGGCTGGCAGCTGCCCCGCCCTCAGTTAGATCTCGGGGACAAGTGGGACATTCAGAGCTGCCAGAAATCCTCCTGGACGATCAACCCAAGGGATTTACCCTGGGAAGAGGCATGCAGCTCTCTGCAAAGGGACATACACATAGGCCTCCGGGCAATCAACGAGGGGAGAGGCTGTGATGCCACAAGGGAAAAACAGGACAGGGAAGGAAGAACTAAGAGAAACCCTGCTAGGTGCTGACTGCACCCCAGGAGGGCCTTCTGCCAGAGGATCCCATGGAGAATGAAAGGGAGATTTTATTCCAGGCTCCGCAGGCCCAACGGGCTGCCGATAGATGGCTGCATACACCAAGAATAGGCAGAGAGTGATAAAAAGACATGAGGGACTGATTTTTTAAATCAATTAATTAATTAATTGATTGATCTTTGGCTGCGTTGGTCTCCGTTGCTGCGCGCAGGCTTTCTCTAGTTGTGGCGAGCAGGGGCTACTCTTCGCTGAGGTGCGCGGGCTTCTCATTGTGGTGGCTTCTCTTGTTGCGGAGCACAGGCTCTAGGAACATGGGCTTCAGGAGTTGTGGCACGTGGGCTCAGTAGCTGTGGCTCGCGGGCTCTAGAGCGCAGGCTCTGTAGTTGTGGCACACGGGCTTAGTTGCTCCGCGGCATGTGGGATCTTCCCGGACCAGGGCTCAAACCCGTGTCCCCTGCATTGGCAGGTGGATTCTTAACCACTGCGCCACCAGGGAAGTCCATCCAGGGCAGTTTTTACCTTCCCAGAAGTAGAAACAAATGATGAAAAGCCAATTCCGGGCTCAGCCAACAAAGCTTTGCAGTTGAGATGATGACACAAGAATTAAATAGATGGATACATTTATGAACAGGAGAATATTAAGTGCTGAGCTGCATGGCAACAGATACAGGAGCGTGTTTGGAGGACAAGAGCGTCCTCTAACAAGAATGCCTCCCTGGGCTTCCCTGGTGGCACAGTGGTTGAGAGTCTGTCTGCCGATGCAGGGGACGCGGGTTCGTGCCCTGGTCCGGGAAGATCCCACATGCCGCGGGGCGGCTGGGCCTGTGAGCCACGGCCACTGAGACTGAGCGTCTGAAGCCTGTGCTCTGCAACGGGAGAGGCCGCAACAGTGAGCGGCCCGCGTATGGCAAAAAAAAAGAAAAAAAGTTAAGAGTGCCTCCCTCTGCTCCTTCATATGTTTGTCTTCTGCAGTGCCTTCTGTTCAGACGTCAGTCCACCTGTGGTTTCCACGCAAGAGGAGCAAGGGCCCAGGAAGCGGGGGCAGGCAGCGCAAAAGGTGGGAACAGACTCAGGAGCCAGGCAGGTGGCCCTCCTTCCTCTGGGGACCACTCTTGTCTGAGCGCAAGGCTCCATCTCCCAGACATGACAGTTCCTGATGAGAAGAGTGCAACCTGAAAATAGGGAGAACATCAAAGTGGATCTGAAAGACCCGCTTTTAGGTGCAGACTCCGCTACTTTCTTAACTTCCTCAAGCAGTGGTACATTCATCGACACGACTGCAACCGTGACATTTCCTCACAGGGATGCCGTGAAGAGCCAAGGAGGTGATGAGATGGTTTGCACTAAACTCTATTTCTTCTTGAGTCAGTTTTATTAAGTTTTTGCTGTTTAAAAAAATTTCCCACCTTCTGCTAACTTGAGTTGAACACATCTCATTATTTTTAAAACTTGAAGTAGAATTAATTTACAATGTTGTGTATCTCATTCATTTTTTTTTTCTGCATTGGGTGTTTTTTGCCTGATTTTTAAAAATTTTTATTTATTTTTAATTTTTTTTTATTTTTGGCTGCGTTGGGTCTTCATTGCTGTGCGTGGGCTTTCTCTAGTTGTGGCGAACGGGGGGTACTCTTGATTGTGGCGTGCGGGCTTCTCATTGTGGTGGCTTCTCTTGTTGTGGAGCATGGGCTCTAGGCATGCAGGCTTCAGTAGTTGCGGCACGTGGGCTCAGTAGTTGCAGCTTGCGGGCTCTAGAGCGCAGGCTTAGTAGTTGTGGCGCACAGGCTTAGTAGCTCCGCAGCATGTGGGATCTTCTGGACCAGGGCTCAAACCCGTGTCCCCTGCATTGGCAGGCAGATTCTTAACCACTGCACCACAAGGGAAGTCCTGTTCAAATATTTTATATTGCTCCTCTTTTCTGTTTTACTTAGTGACAGTGAATGTTAAAAACCTTCCACTCTGGCTGTGGATTTGCCAGTTCTCCTTGAAATTCTACTTTCTGTTTTTGCATTTGCTGACTCATGGTATATTATCTGCCTGTGCATTTTGTAAGTTAATTTGACAAGCTTCTCTTTTTCTGTGAAAATACTTGGGTTTCTTAACTGTTCTTCCCATTCCTCACCATGGGCCTGGTCTTCTGTCCCTGCCTGGGCATTTAACATGCAACTTCCTAGTCTACAGTCACCTGCTTCCCCCACACCCTGTCACTGTTGTGGCTCTCACACCTGGGATTTCTCCTTCTGGCTTCCTAGTTCAGTCATGCATTAAACTTGTCTTTGTTGTATTTTATTCATCTCTAGGTGCTCTTTTTTTAAAAATTTAATTAATTAATTAATTTATTTATTTATTGGCTGCATTGGGCCTTCGTTGCTGCGTGTGGGCTTTCTCTAGTTGTGGTGAGCGGAGGGCTACTCTTCATTGCAGTGCACGGGCTTCTGATTGTGGTGGCTTCTCTTATTGTGGAGCACTAGCTCTAGGCATGCGGGCTTCATTAGTTGTGGCATGCAGGCTCTGGAGCGCAGGCTCAGTAGTTGTGGCACAGGGGCTTAGTTGCTCCACGGCATGTGGGATCTTCCTGGACCAGGGCTCAAATCCATGTCCCCTGCATTGGCAGGTGGATTCTTAACCACTGCACCACCAGAGAAGTCCCAATCTCTATGTGTTCTTAATCAGAATTGTTTCACAAGTCTAGTCCACCATTTTCCCAGAAGTTCTTTGTAAACTGTAAAGGGCTGTAAAATGTGAATAAAATGCTTACCTCTCAAGCCATTGGCTTTTGCGCATCTTTCCCCACTGTTAGCGGTCCCTGCCCCACCTGCTTCCCCATTGGGATAGTTCCCCCAATCCTGACATCGGGTTACCTGCTTGCACTTGTTTCACTTGGTTCTTGTCAACCCCCTCCAACCACTGGCACCTTCCTCTCCATTTCTGTCCTCTTTATCCAGAAATGTCAAGCAAGCAGAGAAAGAGGGAATAATCTGTGATATGTGTTTGGTTAGGCAGAGAACCATGGACACTTTAAATGGATTTTCTTCCAGTCTTTTGTTCTAGCTGGTTGCAGTTATGGCTAGAAGAATGAAGTTCTCCAGAGGGAGTGCAGGCCATATATTTGGTAGTCAGTGGGAAGGACATACTCTTACTAGTTAGTTCTTTTTTAACTGTTAATTTCTGAATTGTTAATTGTGATTTTTAAATTTGAAAATGAAGAGTTGAGCTCATTGACTTATTCTCTCTCTCTCTCTCTCTCTCTCTCTCTCTCTCTATATATATATATATACATATACACACACATACATATATATATATAGTGCATTTTTTCTAAACCATTGGAGACCAACTTGAAGACATGATGACGCATAACTCCTTAATACTTCAGTATTTATTTTTTTTAAATGAGGATACTCTCCCACATAACCACTGCACAACCAATCAAATCGAGAAATTGATAGCCCCTTGGCCTTGGACTTGGGGCTGAAATGTGGGGAGGGGGGTTTCTTTTTCTTTTTTTTTTTCGTGCTTCGGAGACACCAGAATTAATAACACTATTTTTGATTTTGAAAAAAAAAAAAAAAAAGAAATTGACACTGATTCAGTACTTCCATCTAATCCTGAGAGTTATGTTTTATTCAGTATCCTTACTGAGGACTACAGCCCAGGAGACAGATAGCTCTGAGGAACTGTTCCAAAGAGGTAAGGGAGGAGCCAGGATATATAGGAGTTTTTGCAGAAAAAACAAACAAACACGTAGTTGAACATCAAAAGATTACTGCTAATCACAAAAACAAACATCTCAAGTTAATGATTTTAGCGATTTTCTATGTATGGAAAGAGTCTGGGCTCATTGAAAGTATTCCTTTGTTATGCATCTTAACTCTCTAGGGCCAGTATCTTGTTTTTCTCCATTCTGAATTCCCCTTAGGGCACATCATGGGGTGGGGGTGGAGGGGAGGCTGCAGTGGTGGATGGCTTGATGGTGGGCAACATTCTTTGTTTACCGAAATGGCAGGCAACATTCTTTGTCCACAGCGTTTCCTCTTGGTCATAAATTCGACAAAGGTTTGGGAGGCATTTCATGACCAATTTGTCCCAATGACCTAGGCTCATTCCTAGATCAGGTGGGAATTCTGTTGATAGGCTACTTAATGTGCTAATTTTTCTTTTTAAATAAACTTATTTATTATTTATTTTTGGCTGTTTTGGGTCTTCACTGCTGCATGTGGGCCCCCTCCAGTTGAGGGGAGCAGGGGCCACTCCCCGCTGCGGTGCGTGGGCCCCTCACCGTGGTGGCCTCTCCTGTTATGGAGCACGGGCACCAGGCACTCAGGCTTCAGCAGTTGTGGCATGTGGGCTCAGCAGCTGTGGTACTCAGGCTCAGTAGTTGTGGCACACGGGCCCAGCCACCCCGCGGCATGTGGGATCTTCTCGGACCAGGGCTCGAACCTGTGTCCCCTGCATTGGCAGGCGGATTCTTAACCACTGTACCACCAGGGAAGTCCCTAATGTGCTAATTTTTGAATTAGTCCCTGTTGATAACCTAAAATTCTCTGGATCACCTGTCTTAGTAGTCTACTATGATCCAGGAAATGTTTTTCCCTGTATCTAGAGATCTAGCACTGCACTATTACAATTACTGTATATAGAGTTATATATATGATCAACTGCCTCAAGACGTTTAGCCATCATTAATTTTGCCAGAGCCCTGGTTATACATTGGGTAATGTAAGAAAAAACAGTCTTATAAAATAGACAGGGGAATTCCCTGGTAGTCCAGTGGTTAGGACTCCATGTTTCCACTGCAGGGGGCACAGGTTCGATCCCTCATCAGGGAACTAAGATCCTGCAAGCAGCACGGTGTGGCCAAAAAATAATAATAATAAAATAAAAAATAAAATTAAATAGGATATAAGGATACAAGTAATTCAGCTAGTAACAGTAATCAATTCATAGTATGGCAGATAGAGGCACAAGGTATAAATTGAAAACAATGAGAGAGAACACATTTAAACAATAATTAGCATAGCTAGTTGTAATCTGGTCTCAATAAGCTATCAAGTCCACATGGGAGCCAGCTGGGGAAGCCAAATCCTGGAGGGATCAGGTAGAAAGAAAAAGATAAATGTTTCATCTTTGTTTACAAAGGTATACTTTATCAACTTGTTGTAGGTCATAGTTAGTGTAAGAGGAAAGGTTTTCCGGAAAACGAAGATTAAAAGCCAGTATGTTTCAGAAAAAAAGTCATAAAATTATAAATCATATTTATCAGTTAATTCAACCCTGTGTTCTTGTTGATCTGGATGAAGGCATAAAGTTTTCTGTCAGAGTTTTGTAATTTCTTACACAGTTCAGTGGTATGACCTAAAAGTCATCAGAAACTTATATTTGTCAAAAAGTCCTTTCTATGAATCTTCTTAAAGATCTTCATTTTATAAAAGCATCAGAGTAAAGCAATGATTGTCTATAAACGACAAAAGACTTAAAATGGCGTGGTTACAAAGCAATTAACAAGTAATTTGGATATTTCTGTGACATACAACATTTTTATGTAATAACTAGAATTATGACTGATAACATTATACCAGAACATATTAGATTTTTAGGAATTCCATATAAATTTTGGAATATCTGTATTAATGACATTCACTCATACAATATAACCTAAAAAGGTTAGGGCCACGTATTTGACAATGTTTCCCATGTAATTTAACTTACCAAATAAACATAATTAGTTTAATATCTCTCTTCAGGATATTTTGAGGGTCTTTTGAAGCATCCCAAAGGTGGCTAGAGAGCAAAAGAACTTTATTTAGAATTTGACTTGGGAAAGTTCGTCAAAGATATCAAAAGTTTTTATTTATTTATTTATTTATTTGGCCACACCATGCGGCATGCGGGAGCTTAGTTCCCCGACCAGGGATCGAACGCATGCCCCCTGCAGTGGAAGTGCATTCAGAGTCTTAAACACTGGACCACCAGGGAAGTCCCTCAAAAGGTTTTAAAACACTTAGTCAAATAGGATCCTTGGTCACTGTGAAACAATACTTGTTCATTCAACCAACGTGACAATAAAAGATTTTTAAGGAAAATACAGATCATTTAGAAGGCAAAGAAACTTACAATCTATTATCAAAAGTAGCTCAACATTTCAAGAAAACTTTGTTCTCTTTTTTTTTTAAACATTTTGTTAGTCTTTTTTTTTTTAAGATTTATTTAATTTTGCCTCCATTGGGTCTTTGTTGCCGCATGCGGGCTTTCTCTAGTTGCGGCGAATGGGGGCTACTCTTTTCGTTGCAGTGCACGGGCTTCTCACTGCGGTGGTTTCTCTTGTTGCAGAGCACGGGCTCTGGGCACACGGCCTCCAGTAGTTGTGGCACCTGGGCTCAGTGGTTGTGGCTCATGGGCTCTAGAGTGCAGGCTCAGCAGTTGTGCTGCACGGGCTTAGCTGCTCTGCAACATGTGGGATCTTCCCGGACCACAGCTCAAACCCATGTCCCCTGCACTGGCAGGCGGATTCTTAACCACTGCACCACCAGGGAAGCCCAAAACTTTGTACTCTTAATACAGAGAGAAAACCAAGCTCTAGTCCTGCACCAGCCCACCCTCAATAACAAAATTAATTTACCTAATTCAATTCAATTCCAATCCCAGCCTGACCATGCACAAAATTATTTCCTCAAGGTTCCCTTTCTATAAACCTTCTACAACTTTCTGTATCTATATTAGTTTAGACCTTATTTTTCTTTCCCATTTAAAAATAACCAGCTTTGGGACAAAATCACTTTCTTTCCCCTTAACAAAATGCATTTCCATTCCTCATACCTTCTTTTGCTGAAAACACACATCCTACTTTCCTTGCATACTAAAATGTTTCCCTTATTATCCCAGTAGCTTTAGTTATATATATTACAATTTTAACCCTTAAAAATCTTAATATCGGGCTTCCCTGGTGGTGCAGTAGTTAAGAATCCACCTGCCAATGCAGGGGACATGGGTTCGAGCCCTGGTCTGGGAAGATCCCACATGCCATGGAGCAACTAAGCCCATGCGCCATAACTACTGAGCCTGTGCTCTAGAGCCTGCGTGCCACAATTACTGAAGCCCGTGCACCTAGAGCCAATGCTCGGCAACAAGAGAAGCCACCGCAATGAGAAGCCTGCGCACCACAACAAAGAGTAGCCTCCACTCGCCTCAACTAGACAAAGCCCGTGCGCAGCAGCCAAGACCCAACACAGCCAAAAATAAATAAAATAGGGCTTCCCTGGTGGCACAGTGGTTGAGAGTCCACCTGCCGATGCAGGGGATGCAGGTTCGTGCCCCAGTCTGGGAAGATCCCACATGCCGCAGAGGTGCTAGGCCCGTGAGCCATGGCCGCTGAGCTTGTGCGTCTGGAGCCTGTGCTCCGCAATGGGAGAGGCCACAGCAGTGAGAGGCCCGCGTACTGCAAAAAAAAAAAAAAAGAAAAAAAAGAAACTATAGTGCAGAGGACCTCCCTGGTGGTCCAGTGGCTAAGACACTATGCTCCCAATGCAGCGGGCCTGGGTTCAATCCCTGGTCAGGGAACTAGATCCCACATGCTGCATCTAAGATCCCGCATGCCACAGTAAAAAAAAAAAAAAAAAAAAAAACTGCATG
>NW_006787038.1:1263521-1275427 GCF_000442215.2 Lipotes vexillifer
AAAAAAAATCCTGCATGCCACAAGGAAGATCCCACATGCTGCAACTAAGGTCCAGTGCAGCTAAATAAATAAATATTAAAAATTAATTAATTAATTAAATAAAAAAGAAACAATAGTGTTGAAATTAAAGCAGGATCCTGAGTCCTCCTCAAGGGATGTATATAACAATATCTTTGAGCTCTTCTACAGGAACTAAGGCCCCCACCCAGGTGGAGGATGGTAACTTCAGGCTGAGCACAAGATTCCTGGAACATTGCCCTGTTACCTCACCACAAACCAATCAGAAGAAAGTCACACACACCCTGCAGCACTCACCCCTAATTTTGCCTATAAAAATTTTTCCCTGATAATTCTAGTTATTACTTTAAAATGTATATCTCAGAAATAACTAAATTTCAAAAAAAAGCTTTTCCCTGAAAGCCATCAAGTAGTTTGGGGTTTTGAGCACAAGCTACCTGTTCTCCTTGCTTGACCCTGCAATAAACCTTTCTCTGCTCCAAACTCCGTGATGTTTTCATGTGTTTGGTCTCATTGTGTGTTGGACACATTAACTTGCATTTGGCAACAAAGTCTGCTCTGGATCCCTTTGCTGGTTGCCCAAATTGGCAACTGAAAAGAAAAAGCACAACTTAATAGTTGAGAGAAATGTTTTATTCAGGAACTTTACTGAGGACTATAGACCAGGAGACAGCATCTCAGATAGCTGTGGAACTCTTCAAAAGAAGTAAGGAAAGAGCCAGGATATAAAGGTGTTTTGCTTAAAAGAAAAAAGAAAAAAAAATGTAGTCAAACATCAAGATTACTTCTAATCACATAAAACAGACGTCTCAGGTTAATGATTTTAGTGACTTTCTATGTATGGGAAGATGCAAGAGCCTGTGCTCATTGAAATTATTCCTTTGATATGCATCTTAACTATCGAGGGCCAGTATCTTATTTTGCTCCATCCTGAATTCTCTCAGGGTGCACTGTCGGGGGCAGCTGCAGTGGTGAATAGCTTGATGGTGGGTAATATTTGTTGTTTACTGAAATGGCAGACAACATTCTTTGTCCACGTGATCATTCCAATAATGTCCTTTATAAGTGGTGGATCCAATCCAGAACCACACATTTATTATTATTTTTTATTTGGCTGCATCGGGTCTTAGTTGCAGCATGTGGGATCTTTTCATTGCCGTGCGTGGGCTCCAGAGCACGCAGGCTCAGTAGTTGCAGCACGAGGGCTTAGTTGCCCTGTGGCATGTGGGATCTTAGTTCCCCAACCAGGGATCGAACTGTCCCTTGCATTGGAAGGCAGATTCTTGATGACTGGACCACCAGGGAAGTCCCCAGAACCACACATTGGATTTATTTGCTAAATCTCTGTAGTGTCTTCAATTGGGAACAGCACTCAGTCTTTCCTGGCCTTCCTTGACCTTGATATTTTTGAAGATTTCAGGATAGTTTCTTTATAGAATGTCCTTAATTTGAGTTTTTCTGGTATTTCCTCATGATTAGGTTGTATAACCTGAATCTAATCATAAGGAAATATCAGACATAGACTCACCAAAGCCCCATCCCAGCTCTGCTTGTACCCCCGCCCCCTTCACCTGCAAGGGTTGGGTGGGGGGTCCCAGAACAGGAGGTGTGGTGGGCAACCTGCTTACGAGTCTGCCTTGAACCTTAGTTGTGCGTGCTCAGCGGCACATGGGACTAGGGCAGGCTGCTCCCCTGCCCTTCAGGTACCCAGTGTCATTGGGAAGATGTGACCACATGCGGTGTACAGACAGTAAGGCAGCACCTCAGCACACAAGCTACAGGTTGAGGTGTCATGAATGCCCTGGGAGTGTTACCTGAAAACTGGGTTCGCCTCTCGGTAGGTGTCAAATCAAAACACACAACAAAGCCAAAGCACAGGAGAAGGAAGGGTTTATGACTTGCAGCAAGTAAGAACACCAGGGAATCTTTCCCAAAGCAATGTATCCTAAAACAGCAAAACTGGGGAAATTTCAAGCTAAGGGTACATGCATATTCATGAAAAGGCTTGGGTGGTCGACAGAGTCCGAGCTTTAGTTGAAGTCAGGAGGGTCAGAAAAGGTCAACATCATTCCTTAGGTTCCAGTTGATCTGGTGGTTGAGCACGTCAGGCTAATCTTTACTACTGAAACAGAACTGGGAGTCTTTACAACTGATATGTTATCTTTGCTATTGTTACTTTTCTTGCCTGATAACAGTCATTTGTTTCTGCATTAAAAAAAATATTTTTATTGGAATATAGTTGATTTACAATGTTGTGTTAGTTTCAGGTGTACAGCAAACTGATTCAGTTTCATATCTATCCATCTCTATCTATAACTATCATCTATTATCTATCTATCTAATCTATCTATCTCTTCCTTTTCAGATTCTTTTCCATTGTAGGTTATTAAATGTTTCTGCATTCTTTTGTTTCCTTACGATTATTAATTACTGAGACCTGCTCAAGGGCAGGCATAGTGGTCAGGCATAGATCACAAGATGGCTTAGACCAAAAATGGCTTCTCTTATGTCAAGAAAGCCATGCCTGGTCCTTTCTCCAGGGACCCCCCCCCTACCCTATCTGGTTACAGGAAGACTGGGGCAAGAGGACAGACTCCACGTGTTTTCTCATCCATTAGATATCTATGGAGCCCCTACTATGTGCCAGCTCTGTGTAATGAACAGAGCAGACACAACCCCTCCCTGCCCTTGTGGAGTTAACATTCCAGTGGGCGGGGGCCAGGGAAGACAGACAGAGAAGTATGTCAGGTTTTCCTGAAGAAGGGGAGAGTTGGTCAATCATTTATTGAGAGGACCCTATGACTGAGGCTCTTTGCTAGCTCCCAGCTTGGTGACAAGCCCTGCTATTGCCAGGATGGCCAGAGCGGGGTTGGGGATGGGATGGGGCAGGTCTTTGGAAGTGCAGGGCCAGGTGTAGGAACCCAGATCCCTGCAAAGGTGCCGTAGGAGGCAGTGTGGAAGGAAAGGCCAGGGCTCTGACTCTGCTACCTGCCCTCCTACCTGAGTGCCATCCCCTCCATCTTAGGCACCTGGCTGGACAGTACTCAGAGGATTCCTGTCAGCCTCCAGACTTGCCCTGCATGAAGCAGCTGGTGGCCTTTGTGTATCATCTCAACCTGGCCAACTCGGACCTGGAGTGCTGTGCCCAACTTGTCCAGAGCCAGCTCCAGTGCCAGCTGTAACACCAGATCCACAGCTAGAGATGGCTCTGGCACCAGCTCCAGCTGTAGACGTATAGCCAGAGCCAACTCTAGAGCTAGAGTCAGCTCCAATGTCAGCTCCAAAGCTAGAGCCTGCACCAGCTCCAGGACAAGCGTCGGCCCTAGCACCAGTCCTAGTTCTAGCTCCAGAGCTAAAAACAGCTGTGGCACCTACTCCAACACCAGCTCTAGAGCTAGAGCCAGTGCCAGCTCCAGAGCAAGAGCTAGATGCATTATCAGCTCTAGCACCTGCCGCCAACTGAGAGCCATATTGAGTGTCAGCTCCAGAGCTAGAGCATCTCCTGCATCAGAGCCAGAGCCAGAACCATCTCTAGGACTAGAGCCAGCTCCAGAGCTACAGCCAGTGCCAACACTAGCTTGAGCACAAGGTCCAGAGACAGAGCCAATGATAGAGCCATTGGCATGTCCAGAGCCAGTGCCAGCTCCAGCCCCAGCTCTAATAGCAAAGCCAGAGCTAGGGCCAGCTATAGGGCCAGAGCTAGTTCAGAGGTACAGCCAATTCCTAGACCAGCTCTCACACCAGTTGCGGGGCCGCATCCAGCTGGAGCTCCAGCTCCAGCACCAGTGCCAGTTACAGATATAGAGCCAGTGCTAGCTGCCAGCTCTAACACCAGAGCCAAAGCTAGAACCAGCTCTAAGGCTTCCATTAGCTAATTGAGCATATTTAAGACAGTTGATTTAAAGCCTTTGTCTAGAAAGTCCAACGTTTGGGCATCCTCAGGGATGGTTTCTGTCCATTTTTTCCCCTTTCAATGGACCACAGTCCTGTTTCTTTGTATGATTTTTGTTGTTGTTGTTGAAAACTGAACATTTGAATATTATAATATGGTAACTCTGGAAATCAGTTTCTCTCCCTTCCCCAGAGTTTACTGTTTTTGATTATTGAAAACTTCAGTCCTCTGTTTGATAACTTTCCCAAACTATTTTTGTAAAGACTGTCATCCTTGTCATGTGTGTTCATTTGAAGTCTCTGTTCAACTAGTATTTTCACAGAGATTTCCTCGAATACCAGGAGCTAAAAGGAAACAAACACCCCATCTCTTCCAGTCTTTACAGACTGGCTCTTTTCCGGCCACTCCTTTAGCACTTAGCCAGGCAGTTTAAAACTCTGCCTTAGCCTTTATTTCCTGCTTGAACCAAGCCCAGTGACCTGCCAGAGGTGAAAGCTTTGGGTCTTCTCAGGTCTTTTCCAAACATGCATCCTGTCCTAGCCATGCATGTGGCTTTCTAAATTCTGTAGTACACAGGGTCACTTTAGAATACCCCGATTTCCCAAAGAGACTCCCCAGTATTTCTTCCCAGGCTTTAGGTGGTCTATTGTATGTCTTAAGCATAATCTTTGCTTCAGGTGGCTGCAGGTTTTTGTTCACATTACAAAGGTTGTTTTTTTTGTTTGTTTGTTTTTTGTGTTTGGGGTTTTTTTTGGCCATGCCACACAGCATGTGGGATCTTAGTTCCCTGACCAGGGACAGAACCCATGCCCCCCTGCAGCGGAAGCATGGAATCTTAACAACTAGACTGCCAGTGAAGTCCCCCACCTTACAAAGTTTTTGAGCAATGCCTACTATTTTTCTGCTCTGAGTGAGTTCCAAGTCAGGCAAGACAGAGAAGAGCACCTGTCAGTCTTTCTAGCCCCTGATAGGTTAGAACAAACAATAATTTGTGAATAAGGTCTGCTCTGCTTTCTCTGGAACCAGGGACTGGGGTCCCATACTGAGAACATGGGCTGCTTTCTTCAAGACTGCCACCAAGCTGGTGAAGAGATGAGGCAAGGCAAGTAAAAACACCACACAGCTTTCCTACCTACCATATTGAAGTTGTCTTGATGCAGTCTTCGCTATAAATCTATGACTGTTGTCCAGTTCAGACAAAGTTGGTTCTGACAGTTTCTGCTTGTTTTTCAACGTTCCTTTTGAGGGATGGGTGTTTGGAACTGCCTGCTTCACTATTTTGCTCTCTCCTGCTAGTGTCCTTTGATGCACAAAAGTTTTAATTTGATGAAGTCCGATGTATCCATTTTTCTTGTCGCTTGTGCTTTTGGCATCATATTTAAGAAACCATTGCCAAATTCAAGAAGTTCTGCCCTAAGTTTTCTTCTACGAGTGGTTTAGTTTAGCTATAAAATTTAGTTCTTTGATCCATTTTTAGTTAATTTTTGTATCTGGTGTGTGAGGTAAGAGTCCACTTGCATTCTTTTGCATATGGATTTCAAGTTTTCCAGCACTATTTGTTGAAGACACTATCCTCACTGAATGGTCCTGGCACCCTTGACAAAAATCATTTGACTTAGATATATGGGTTTATTTCTGGAATCTCAATTCTATTCCACAGAACTTTATGTTAGTCTATTTTTATGCTAGTACTGCTACACTGTTTTGATTACTGACTTTGAAGTAAATTTTGAAATCTGGAAGTGAGTCCTTCACCTTTGTTCTTCTTTTTCAAGACTGTTTTGCCTATTTGTGATCCCTTGTAATTCCATACAAATTTTAGGATCAGGTTTTCAATTTCTGCAAAAAAAAAAAAAAAAAAAAACAATGGAATTTTGATAGGGGTTACATTTAATCTGTGAACCAGTATTTCGTTAGGAAATATTGCCATTTTATCAACATTAAGTCTTCCAGGGACTTCCCTGGTGGTCCAGTGGTAAAGAATCTGCTTTCCAATGCAGGGGACATGGGTTCGATCTGTGGTCTTGGGAACTAAGACTAAGACCCCACATGCTGTGGGGCAACTAAGCCCACACGCCACAACTACTGAGCTCACGCACCTCAATGAGAGAGCCTGCGTGCTGTAAACTACACAGCCCACGTGCTCTGGAGCCCAAGCACCACAACTGGAGAGAAAAAAAAGAAGAAAAAAAAAACGGGGCTTCCCCGGTGGCGCAGTGGTTGGGAGTCCACCTGCCGGTGCGGGGGACGTGGGTTCGTGCCCTGGTCCGGGAGGATCCCACATGCCGCAGAGTGGCTGGGCCTGTGGGCCATGGCCACTGGGCCTGTGCGTCCGGAGCCTGTGCTCCGCAATGGGAGAGGCTGCAGTGGTGAGAGGCCCACGTACCGCAAAAAAAAAAAAAAAAAGGGAAAAGAAAAAACCCCCGCACACCACAACTAGAGAGAAACCTGCACATTGACACAGCCAAATAAATAAATAAAATATTTAAAAAATAAAGAAAGAAGTCTGCAAAATATCTAAAATCAAGTTTTCCAATCCATGAACATGGGATGTCTTTCAATTTATTTAGGTCTTTAATTTCTTTCAGCAATGTTTTGTATTTTCAGAGTATAAGTCTTGCACCTCTTGGGTGAATTTTATTCTTTCTGATGTTATTGTAAATATTGATAGAATTGTTTTCTTAATTCCTTTTTGCTTTTTCTATTGCTAGTATATAGAAATACAATTGACTTTTGCATGTATCCTGCACCTTTGCTGACTTTGTGATACTTTGTGTTTTTTGTCTTTTTTCTTTAGGATTTTCTAGATATATGATCATGTCTTCTGCAAATAGTTTTATTTCCTCCTTTCCAATTTTGATGCCTTTTCTTTTTCTTGACTAACTGCTCTGGCCAGAACCTCCAGTACAATGTTGAATAAAATTTGTAAAAGCAGTCATCCTTGTCTTGTTCCTGATCTTAGTGGGAAAGCTTTCAGTCTTTTACCGAGTACGATGTAGGGTTTTTTTTATATGTCTTTTATCATGTTTAGAAAATTCCCTTTCCTTCTAGTCTGTTTATTGAGTGATTTTATCATAAAAGGGGGGTGGATTTTATCAGATACTTTTTCTGCACCAATAGAGGTGATCATGTGGCTTCTCCCCTTCATTCTACTGTGGTGTTTTACGTTGATTTTCATATGAACTACCCTTGCATTCCTGGGCTAAATCTCACTTGATCATGATGTATAATGCTTTCAATATACTGCTGGATTCTGTCCACTAGTATTTTGTTGAGAATCTTTACATCTATATTCATAAAGGGTATTTGTCTTCAGTTTTCTTGTGATGTCTTTTATGGCTTTGGTGCGGGGCAATGATGACCTAATAGAATGAGTTAGGAAGTGTTCCCTCTGCTTCTATTTTCTGGAATATTTTGAGAAGGATTGATATGAAACATTCTTTAAATGTTTGGTAGAATTCACTAGTGAAGCCGCCTGGCCCTCAGATTATTGGGGAGGGAGGGAGGATTATTGGCTGGGAGGTTTTTGATTACTGATTCAATCACTTGTTATAGATCTATTCAGATTTTGTTTCTCCTTGAGTCAGTCTTGGTAGTTTGTGCGCTTCCAGGAATGCACGGGAACAAGGCTCTCAGCTGGACCAGCTTGGCCCATCTCTGATGACAGAGGCCAATGGGCTCGAGGAGAGGGATAGGAGTGCAGCCTTGCAGGCCCAGTATTTTGGACTTTAATGTAGGGCACAGCTAATTTGCATTTTTAAGGTCCCTCAGGCTGCTTTGTGGAGGATGTTGGGGGTTGGGAAAAGCAGCAGGGAGACCAGGGACAAGGCTGCCACAGTTGTCCAGGTGGACTTGGTGGTGGCCTCGTGGGACGGCAGAGGTGGGCTTCAGATATATTTTGGAAGCAGAACCCATGGGATGTAGTGATGGATTGGATATGGGGAAGGAAGTCCGGAGGGTCTCAGGTCTCTAGCCTGAGCTCAGGGTGGACAGTGGAAGTGTCATTCCCTGAGATGGGCAAGATGAATGCAGCAGGTGGGGGCGAGTCAGAGGCTGAGGATTTCTGTTTTGAACTTGAGATTCCTAAGCAAGTCATTTTAGGTCCTGAAGCTCAGACTCTTCAACTGGGGTAAAAAGGAAAGAAAAGGAAGCATCTTCCTCGCAGGGTTCTTAAGAGAATGTGGCAGGAGCTGGGCTTCCCTCAAGCATGCAAGCTCTGCACAAATCTCTCCGCCAGTTCAAGACTGAGACTTGCTTTTTTTTCCCCCTTCACTCCGTTGTGGGCTGGCAGTTCTGGGCCTGGGGTCAGGGTCTGATAGCAATGTTAGGTAAAAGTCTCTGCCCTGTCTTTGGACTTTCCCAGGGAAACCTTCCCCAGAGGCATCTGACCCTCAGAACGTTTAACTACTTACAGATGGGCAAATCCACTGGCCAGTTGTCCAGCCTCACCCTGCCAGAGGCTTGAGGACAGTGTTCCCCAGCACATGTCCCCTGCCTGATGCCTGTCCGCACTTTACCCTACTTCCTGGTAGGACAGTCTCTGCAGCTCCCCAGTCCAGGGCTCCCTTTCAGCTGGCTTGTTCTCCTGGCACCAGTTCTCCTGACAACTCCCTGTGCCTCCAGGGGCTCCTTCCTGGCCCAGGGTTTAGCCCAGGGCCACCCATCATTCTGACACCTAGACAGGATGTCAGAAGGAAATAGCACCAAGACTGTTTCTGGAAAGGCAGTCTTTACAGAAGGCAGCTGGCATTGCTCTTCTTTGGCTTCCTGGGAGACTGTCCTGGATGCAGAACACAGAGCACAGCTCCCTGTGGGCTGTGGCAGAACAGAGACTAGTTTGTTATTCTCCACCCCAAAACGACTGGGGTGGTACACAAGTTGATACGGTAGGTAAGCGGAACTTGATGGAGATAACAAAAGGTTGCTTTTCTGCCCTGTCCCATGGCTCCAGGACTCCTCAGAAGAGTGATGAGAGGGATATAAGGATAACATTTCTATGTATCATCCACGTGGGTCTGTGTAGATTCCTAGGTGGCAGAATGAGACTTAAGTTTGGGAAATTATTTGCCTGGCTTATTTTAAAACATTTAAAATAAATATTTTGGTCCTTGTCATACACTGCGGACACATAACCTGACTTCTCCTCATGCAGGTTTGTATCGATTCACCTAAAACTCTCAAGTAGCCACCATCTCTGAGATGAATGATGGATAAGGGTACAGTCTGCCTCTAAGAACGGCCTTCTCTTGGCAGAGTTTCTGCAAGGGAGGACGCTGAGTATTTGAGTATTAAGAACAGAAACAGCACTGGGAACATGTTTGAGGCAGAGGAAATAGCAAGTGCAAAGACTCTGAGTTAGGAACAAACTTGGTCTCTATAACAGTCTGCTAGCAGCAGCACTTGTGAAAAAGGCTTAGGAGTTGAAGGAGCTTGTGAGGATGAGGCAAGTCAGTGAAGCAATGCTATCACCAAAAAGGCTGAGGGGAGCTTCAGCTATATTGATGAAAGTACAGAAATTAAGCCAGAGAGGGTCTTTCCACACCCGAACTTCACAATTTAAAACATGCCCAAGGGCTGGGAGTCAGGGGGATCCTGAGGGAGATACGTTTCCCCTTGGCTTCAGGAAGAGCTTTCCTCAGAGGGGTCTGAGGATGGATGGCCCCCAATGTTAGAGGTGTCTGAACAGAGGCCAGAAGAGCACCTGGCAGGATATGGTTGGGAGATTCGAGTATGGGAAGGCTCCTGAAGCAGATGCCGACCTTGACGGTCCCTTTCAGCCCCACGAGAAGGGCTGCCATGGGCCCTCCCGATGCTGACATCCTGTAGGTCCCTAAGGAGGCTTCACCGGAGACTGGACAAACAATCAGACCTGGTCAGGTGCCCACCCCAGAGTTCTCTCAGCTCGGCACCGGGACACACTGCTTTAGCACCTGTATGGGGCAGAGCTGAGAATAGGCTTGAGGCCTCCCTGCCAGCCACTCCATGGAGGGAGGGGGTTAGACATGTTACCCACGCCGACATCTTCCCAAGTCTGGAGCTCCACCCCGCATCTGGGATCATTTTCAGTGGTATCAAGAGGCATTAAATAACCTCGTCTTAGAGAGAGAGGAAAATCACTCCCCTTGCGGTTCCCATTCCACTTCCCCAAATCTATTAAGAAGATTCTCAGTTGGGTGCCAGTATGTCTAACTCCTCTGTAACATCCCTAACCTCCCTTTGCACAGAGAGCAAGCCTCAGTTGTAGAGTCTTTGCAGGCACAGTACAGAGCTGCCATTTCATAACATTATTTGTATTCATTTTTACAGTTACCTTCTATTTATATCAAGTGTAAACTTTCCTTTAAAAATGCATTTAGGGGGCTTCTCTGGTGGCGCAGTGGTTAAGAATCTGCCTGCCAATGCAGGGGACATGGGCTCAAGCCCTGGTCTGGGGAAGATCCCACATACAAGCCCGCGAGCCACAACTACTGAAGCCCGCGTACCTAGAGCCCGTGCTCCGCAACAAGAGAAGCCACCACAATGAGAAGCCCGCGTACCGCAATGAAGAGTAGCCCCCACTCACTGCAACTAGAGAAAGCCCGCGTGCAGCAACGAAGACCCAACGCAGCCAAAAATAAATAAATAAATTTATATTTTAAAAAATGCATTTAAGAAATGAATTAACTTAAAAATATTACGGGATTTATTTTCATCTGGGTTAAGAAAAGCTGAAGGGCCCTCGAGGTTACTGGCTGAGGGACAACTGTCAATGGGTAAGTGGGAGATGCCAGTGAAGAACCAACGGGCAGAAGGTTCCAGCACAGTGGAGAGTGCTGCTCCCCCCCCAGGTTCTCAAAGACAAGCCCGGAGAGTCAATTAAGAAGATTATCTTAGGGACTTCCTTGGTGGTCCAGTGGTTAAGACTCCATGCTTTCACTGCAGGGGGCACGGGTTTGATCCCTGGTTGGGGAACTAAGATCTCACATCCTGCATGGATCCTGCATCCCGCATGGCGCGGCCAAAAAAAAAAAAAAAAGATAATCTTATGATGAAGAAGAAAGAAAAAAGGGAAAAGCTGCAAATTTAAAAACATGTTTATCTTTTCTTTTTTAAAAAGTTATAAAATTTAAATAGTTGATTAAAGTTAAAAATCTACTGTTGCAAAATTGATGTATTCTAAAAGATTCCTGGAGCTCTTGACTCCAAGTCCGATACACTCTCCATTTTGACCCTGCATTTCTTATAGATCCCACACTTTCAGGTTTTCTTTAGAAACACTATCTGAGGTCATAGGTGAAGTAATCAGCACGTCAAGTGTACGAAGCTCTGGCTGAGGCAGCAGGAGGCACCCTGGCAGGATGAGGGTCCTGTGGAGGGCCACACGTGGGCTGAGTCCACTGCTGCTGGCACTCCCACACAGGACCTGTGAGGCAAACCTGGAGCTCCTTCCTTGCACCATCAGCCCTCCTGGTCTCTCCTGGGGACGCGACCTCCTGGGCTTGGCTCTCCTGCCGGTGGCCAGCCTTGGCTTCATTCCACTTTGATTCTGGTCAGCTCCCACCTTCCTTCTCCACAGAGTTTCAGAGCCAAGGAGTGAAACTACAAGAGACCACCACCACGCAGAGATCAGGCTGCCCTGGCTGTGACAGATCCCCTGCCCTCTCTGCCATCCCCTCTCTCCATTGTGAGGGGGCTCTGGCCCTGGCCAGGCCCAGCCTTGGCATTCTTTCTCCTCCTCAGGCCATCCTGTGGGCACGGGTACCTTCTCAAGGCTGCGCCGATGGCCCACGCTGATGAACGTCATGCCCAGCTGCTGGCCGATGCGGTAGAGCTCGCTCTCCACCTCCTCGGTCAGGGCACTGGTGGCTTCATCAAGCACTAAGGACAGAACCCAGTGGGATGAAGTCCTGCCCCAGACCCACCTCTGCTGCTCCCCCAACCCACACCCACCTTCGCTGGCACCTGGTTGGAGGCTGAAAGCTGTTCTGGCTTACAGGGGCCCTGCCTTAGGAAGAGC
>NW_006787038.1:1275437-1293196 GCF_000442215.2 Lipotes vexillifer
AGCGTGGGCCAGAGGAGCGGAGAGCTAGGCTCCATCTGGGAAGCCTTCTGCCAGCTGCAGGATAAAATCCCTCAGCTTCCTACCCTACTCCTAATCCGCCAGCCACTGCCTAGGACCACTCAATCCAGGGATCCTAGTTCCCCCAAGGATGCCAGTCCTTAGAAAAGTTCACACCTCTGCCAGGCACAGCAGAGGGATGCCCATTCACTGATGGCAGAACCTGACGGCCATAACATGAGAAGCCCTCTCAAGGCTGGCTCCAGCTGCTGCACTGGCACAGAGGTTAAGAGCTGGCAGTTTAACATATACCTGAGGATGCCAAGCACTGCTGCCTCGTGGGCAGAGCCCTGCCATCCTCTCTTGCAGGGACAGAGATGCCAGGCCAGACACAGGTGTGCTCTCCTACCCATACCAATGCCTCTCCAGGTGCACACGAACACACGCTGCTATACCTGTGAGCGCAAACGTTACCTGGCTAGCATGTGTACCTACAGGGTGAACCTCACCTGCATACTTCGGCTGCAGGTAGAAGAGCCGGGCAAAGGAGAGCCTCTGCATCTCTCCTGGGGACAGAACATCATACCTGAGGAAGGGGAATGAGAGAGGCCCACTGGAGGAAGGAGGCTATAGCTTGGCTTTTGCACAGAATGGTCTGGGCAGGAAGAGGCTCTCAGCGCAGACAGGCTGCCCCAGGACGGATGGATGTCACCCCCCTTTCCACCACAGCCCTGCTGCCTACACAAGGCAAGGCCAAAATTCTGTACCACGGACATGAACCAGGTCCCCAGCAGCCCAGCAAACCCCTAGAATTTGGGGTCAGAAGTCACTTCATCCCTTGCCCAGGGCTCTGGGACCCACCGTCTTTGGGGGAGCTGGCTCTGGAGCACCCCAAACTCCTTCTTACCAGTTCCAATCGACCTGCTGGTCCAGACCCTCTGTCCTTGCCACCAAGCTGGACTGTAACACACCCAGAGGAAACGATGTCCATGAAAGGGCCCATCCCTGCTTCCTGCTATCCTGAGGACCTCCTCAGTCCCACCACACACACCCGAGACACAGCCACCCCTGGTCGCGTACCAAGGTGGGGCTGGGGGAGCAGTCTGCCCCAGGCAGAGAGGAGCAGTCCGTCAGCCACACTGTTTAGACTTGCTGGAACGTGGTGACCAGAAAAAGCAGGCTGATGTAGTCTTATTATTGTTTTAAAATTTGCTAGAGGGCTTCCCTGGTGGCGCAGTGGTTGAGCGTCCGCCTGCCGATGCAGGGGACACAGGTTCGCGACCCATAGGAAGATCCCACATGCCGCGGAGCGGCTGGACCCGTGCACCATGGCCGCTGAGCCTGCACGTCCGGAGCCTGTGCTCCACAACGCAAGAGGCCACAACAGTGAGAGGACCGCGTACCGCAAAAAAAAAAAAAAAAAAATTTGCTAGAGTGTGGACGCTACTTGTTGCCTGTACCTGGCGAACAGCTCCCACTGCCGATTTATACACCCATCGCCCTGCCCCAGGCTCAGACTTCCAGTCCTGGGGCAGGGACATTAGGGCCAGCTCCACTGGGCCTGCACCTGTGGTCTGTGCCACCAGGTGGGCTTGGACCTCAGGGTCCCTGCCCTCACTCACCAGGCCTGCCAACTCCAGGAACCTCATGATCCTCTCATCATCAGCAGAACCTGCAAAACACAGAAGCCTTCAAGAAGTCAGCTCCTCTGGATAGACAGAATAGATGGGGCATATCATGGCCGGGGGCCCCAGAATGTGGGCCAAGGCTCTGAAGCGACAGGTTACATACAGCACTTAATAAACACGGGAAGGACCCAGTGAAGGAAGTAATCCCTTCCTTTCCCCCAGAGGGGGAGACAGAACAAGATGAGGTCAGGGTACAGACCCCCGAATAGTAAACAGTCAAAGGAGGAGGTGGAGGGGACCACACCTGAAACCAGCAGCCTGGCTGGGGCCTCTTCCGAAAGGTACAGGTGAGGCCATACAGGTGAGGCCACAGTCAGGCAGAGAAGAGACAGTGGGATGGGAGGTTGTGTCCTCAAGAGGCTCAGCTCACCTGAGTCCGGATAGATCTCCTTCAAGGGATATATCACCTGATAAAAGAAAAAACCACATGGGCCTAGGGCAAGGGCCAAGGAGAGGTGGGGCTGCACACAGCTATCCCCCCTCAGAAACAGCCCCAGGAGCTGCCAGAGGCCAGGCTCCTCTCCACCCGAGGCTCCACTCCTGGCTGAGGGTCTGGTGGGAGAGGCGGGGCTGGCAGACAGCAGGGCAGGGCCCCCAGAATCCAAGCTGGTGTTCAACAAACACATATGATATTTGGCTTACGGCCTCCACAGGTTAACCTGCCCCCAGAAGTTGCTCTGAGTACATGGCCTAATCCATAGAAGTGAATAAAATGTCCTTAGAGCCAGGGAGTTCCTGGGCTTGGCTCATTTTATACCCCACCTGCTGTCCCATAGCTCTCCAGGGCTGAGACCTGTCCCACCACCAGGGTCCAGGTTGGGGGGAAGGGGTGGGAGGAGTGGGCCCCGGCTAACCTGCTCCCGAAGGGTCCCGTCAGTGAAGAATGGCTTTTGTGGCAGGAACAGCACCCCGTGCGGTCCAAAGTCCATCAGCATCTGCACTGAGCCTACAGAAAGCACCATTTTAAGATCTCCCAGAAAGGTAATTGCCCCTCACTCTGCTTTCCCAACAAGAGGCTTGATTCTTACACACATACCCCCCAGAGGCCAAGGCTGGCTCAGAGCAGGGAAGGCTGGCTCTCACCCCATGTGCTCGCCCAGAGGCCACCCAGAACCCGGAGCAAGGAGGTCTTGCCGGTGCCCGTGTTGCCTGTGATAAGCAAGCTCTGCCCCTCAGAGATCTTCAGGCTCAGATCCTTGATTAAGGGTTTGTTAGAGGAGGGGGCGGAGATGCAGACCCGCTCAAGGAGAAAAGCTGTATCTGTTCGCTCTGTTGCTGGCCATCCCGGGGCCCTAGGGTGCAAGAAGGGGAGAGATGTTGGGAAGATAAGTAGTGTCAGTATTGCTGGGGGCATCACCTCTGGACTGGAGGGTTGCCATGGGCTGAACTGTGGCCTCAAAAATCACATGCTGAAATTCCAACGCCTAGTACCTCAGAAGGTAACCGCATTTGGAGACGGGTCTTTAAAGAGGTGATTACATTAAAATGAGGCCCAGGGGCTTCCCTGGTGGCTCAGTGGTTAAGAATCCGCCTGCCAATGCAGGAGACATGGGTTTGAGCCCTGGTCCGGGAAGATCCCACATGCCGCAGAGCAACTAAGCCCGTGCGCCACAACTACTGAGCCTGCGCTCTAGAGCCCGTGTGCCACAACTACTAAAGCTTGTGCGCCTAGAGCCTGTGCTCCACGACAGGAGAGGCCACTGCAATGAAAAAAAAAAAAAATGAGGCCTTTAGGGTAGGGTCCCAATCCAGTATGACTGGTGTCATTTTAAGAAGAGGGAGAGACACCAGGGGTGCACAAGCATAGAGAAAAGGCCATGTAAGGACACTGAGAAAGCAGCCATCTGCAAGCCAAGGAGCAAGGCCTCAGGAGAAATCAACCCTGCTAACACCTTGATCTTGGACTTCTAACCTGTAGAACTATGAGAAAATAAAATTCCATTCTTTAAGCTACCCAGTTTATGGTACTCTGTCACGGCAGCCCTAGCAAACTGCTAGAGATAGATTGGGCACCTGCTCTGCGGCAGGCTGGGCAAAGTCCTGCCCATGACTGATCTTAATCAGTCTTATCAGCCATGAACCACAGCTATTATCCCCACTGGGCAGATGAGGAAACTGAGTCAGGTGGCTGAGTAACCTGCTCAGGGGCACAGAGCTGCATCTGCCCAATTCTAATGCTGGTGGCATTATATGCATTTTCATGGCATCACCGTGTGACTGATGGTAAGAATGGGAGTGGAAATACTAATATAGTTTTGGAGTTTCTGGCTCTCCACGGATGCCCATCTCCCCCACAGAAGAGCATCTCCAGTTCCCTACAGTCCCTGCACCACCAGCACCGCTGCCCCCCACCCCACTGGGCTCAGAGCTGCATGAAGCTTTAGTTCTGAACAGAGGCAACAGTTAAGGCATTAGCTCCTAAGAAGACAGTTGAGTGTAGACCCTGAAATCCAGCCTGTTTTCATTTTTGAAAGCTTACTCTGTGGCCTCCGTTCAAGCACTTTCTATGAACTATGATATCTAATCCCCACAACAACCCTAAGACAAAGGTTCCATTAACGTCTTCTTTATAGAGACAAAGAAACTGAGACACAGAACAGTTAAGTAGTTTGCTCAAGAAAAGTGAGGACATGAACAAATCCTTGATGCACAGAAAGGTCAGAAACATCACGGAGCCTGCAAAGATACAGGAATAAAGACACCTCTGGGCCTGAGTGGGGACAAAGAATAGACATGCCCCAAGGAAGGGGACTGGTGGCAGGGCTCAGCGAGGAGGAGGTAATAAAGGAAGAGGAGGGATACAATTCAGATTTTTGTTTTGTTAACTCAGGCCCAGGCAGATTGTACTTTGTTTCCATCAGCTGGGGGATGGTGTAAATAAACACAGATGCCAGAAGAGCAACACTGATGGTGAACATTTACAACGTGCCTGGCGTAAGACAGAGCTTTCCTCATTTGCTCCGCCTGACTCTGCTGCCCGGCTGGGAACGGGCTGGGCTCCAGGGTGCTTCCAGCACCTGCATTCTCCACCACCGAGCTGCACCGCCAGCCCAGTGCTCACCTGGCCAAGTCCCACTCGCTCTCGTCCAGGATCTCCCCATCCCGTGACTTCAGGGTCATGTGCAGCAGGGTCTCCTGAAGCTCCCCGATCCTGGGCGAGAAGTGAAAACCTGAGCAGGGTCTGGGCGCCCAGGTGAAGGCGTTACTCCTTTTCCTCTCTCACGCCCACTAGTGTATGGTGAGCTTGTCTGCTCCTGGTTTCACTCTGCTACTTCTCCCTGCAGTACACGCTTTGCTCAGCACTAGAGGGGCGGATGCAGCCTCACCTGTGGGCGTGCCTAGGGGGGCTGGACGCACCTGTGTGTGTAGCCTGCCACATCGGAGAGAGTGGTGGAGAGATCGATGAGCCGGGTGAAGCAGCTGATGAGGTACATGCACACAAAGGCGTTCTGGACAGGACAGAGGGCAGTGTGCGCGGGCCTTGACTCCAAGGCCCTGGGTGCTGGGCCAAAGGGCAGGGGGGATGGCATGAGGGGGCCCCCAGAAGGGATTCTCACCTTGCTGACCAGGGTGCTGAGCTCTGTGGGGCTCAGGTCTCCGTAGATGCCGCTGAAAATGGGGATTGAGATCACGACATAACTCAGGATGCTGCCCAGATAGTCAAACATGTTGACGCCGACTGAGGAAGACAGAAAGACCTAGGGTGAGAGACCTGGGAAGCAATCCTGCGCTCCAAGGGGAACGGGAAGCCAAGCAGGGTTAAGCTGTTCTGGGCATCCTCACTCTCCTGAGGTCACTCATGGCAAAGGCAAACTGATCAGTGCAGAGAGGGAGGAGGGAGTTGTGGGGAAGGAAGCAGACTCCCCCCCGCCACCACGGTGGTTCCTGCCTCCCGGGGCTCCCTGCACCTACTGTACAGCCAGAGCTCCTTGGACATCAGCTCCCTCTGGGTCTGAAGGAGTCTCTGCAGCCTGCGGTCTGTCCTCATGTGCTCCACGTGCCCAGCTCTGATGAGAAAGGCCGGGATGTCCACGGGGCCTGGAGAGCCTGAGCCCCGCTCCTCACACTCCCCTTTAGGGACCAAGCCCACCCAAGTGATCTTCCCCTCAGACCCTTTCGGCCACCAGCAGCCAGCCATCGCTTCATTCATTCAACATGGTATTGTCTGCGGAAAGACCATGAACTCTAGACTGGGCAGACCGGATTCAAATCCTGGCTCTGGCCAGTTACTAGCCGGGTAACACTGACAGGTTATTAAGCCTCTGAGTCTCAGTTTGCTCATCTATAAAATGGAGCTTATAATACCTACATAATAGGCTAGAGTGAGAATTTCTGAATGTAAAGCACCAAGCACATGAGGGGCTCCCAATAAAAAAGAGCTGCTATTATTAAACAAATATACATGCAGCAGTCACTAGGCGGCAGGCTTGGTGCTAGTTAGCCAGCGAAACAGTTTTGGACAAAAGAGCCCCTGTCCTCTAGGAGCTCTCAGTTCAGGGGGGCAGGCAGACGCGCTGCATTCTTCACCTGGAACACGGAAAGTGTTACGTAAGCTGTGTGTCTTCAGGGCTATGGAAGCAAATAGGGACTCCTAAGGGAGTCTGGAAAGGCGCCCAGGAGGAGGTGACCTGGAGCTTCAAGGATGGGCAGAAATTCTCCAGGCAGAAAGGTTGGGGGAGGACAGAGGAAACGTTTCAGATTTTGCATGAAGGACAGAGGCTGCAGGAAAACACACTCGGAGCTCCAAGCATCAACCTGCTTTCCCCAGGGCCCAAAGCTTCATGAGCAGCGACTGCAGAATCCAAAGAAACCCAGCGCAGGCCCAGCCCTACCTGGCCCCCACGACCTGCCCCACTCATAGATCCCTGGTATCCTTGGTGCCCCCAAGTGGTGGCAGCTACAAACTGCAGCAGAGACGGACAGAAGAGCAAAGTCCCAGGGCTATTAGATCCAGGTGATCCAAGGAGTAACTTCTACTCCTTAAACACAAACCTCTGGGCCCTTACTGTCAATCCAAATACTGAATCCAGAGTGCTCATAGGAGGCAGAGTGCAGGGACCTACCGTGGCCCCGGGGGAAGGAATGGGGTTTCACAATGCTGCTGTCAGGAGACCACTTTGCTCCACTAGGACAGTGTCTGTGGCGAGCAGGTCTTCTGAGCTGAGAGGCTCCATTCCCTCCCATGCTACAGAGACAAAGGATCAGCCTGGGACGTCAGGCACCGGCAGAAAGCCATTTTACAGACAGAAAAGCAGAGGCAGAGGCAATGCCTTACAGTCATTAGTAAGATGATGAAGCATTCACTCATTTCATTCTTAGAAAAAATTTAGGCCCCATGCTAGGCCACGAAAAGGAAGAGCCAGTTTCAGAAGCAAATCCATGGACCTAAGGATGAGGCAGACGAGCATAGTGAGACATAAGGGGAGAGGGTCACAGCCAAGTGTGAGGACGCCTGGCCCCTGGCCTTGGTGATGGTGGGAGGGTTGTTTCCTTCTCCACCATCTCCACTATCAGCTCTGACAAGGCAGAAGGGGAACTATCCCCAACTAGACTCACCTGAAAAAAGCAGCAGGCTCAGCATTCACCCGGATCTGCATGTGCTTGAACCTGGGGAGACCAGAGGCAAATGTGTGCTGACAGCGGGCAGGAGAGTCCTGGATCAAGAAGACCTCCAGGCAAAGAGGAGCCTGGCTCCACTCCAAGACTGTGGCTGCCTCAGCCCGACCTTCCCTGGACTGTCACAGGGTGGGAAATTCCAGGCCCGGGAGGGACGGCAGGAGACCTGCAGACACGGCAGCCACCTGCCTCTCCAAAGAGGACAGGTGCAGGCCTGCCATAGCTCCTCTTCTTCCCAGGGCCGGGTCTGAAGGAGGAGGCCAAGAAGCACAGAGTAGGGGCTGGACCCATCGGCTGACCAGAATAAGGGTGGTTGGAACAGAAGCACGTGAGAAGGCCAAGGGATGATCATGATGATGATGATGATGATGATGATGATGATGGCCAACCAGTCACCATTCTCAGTGCTTCTCATGTATGATCTCATTAATCCTCCTTACAATTCTGTCAGTACCATCCCCATTTTAGAGATGGGAAAACTGAAGTTTAGAGAGGTTAAAGACCCCGCCCAAGACCATACGTCTAGTGACTGGCCTAACTGGGATTTAAACTTAGGCAGCCTTTCTCCAGATCCCATTCCTTAACCATTATGCCTGGCCCAGAAACCTCAAGCAAGGGAGACACACCTGAAATCCCCCTCCAGCTTCTCCTGCTGCACCAGTTTTGCCACAATGGGACCCATCAACATCTTGTTCACCACGGTTCCCAGAATGAAATACCCAAAGATGCTCACAGGCCCGAGCCAGCCGGTGCTGAAAGGCAGAGAGAGGGAGGGTGTGGGGAGCGACATATCCCCATAGGCCTCTGCTGTGACTCCTGCCCCCTTTTGGGCAGCCCCCTATCCCATCTCAGAGCCCTGTGTGGCTTCTGCTCCTGTGCGGGGGTATGTGGTACCTTGACACTGACACACCACAGGGCCACAGGGAGGGCAGGGGCCCAAGCATGCAAGACAGGAAGACTTCCTGGGGTGCAGGTGGGAGGGAGGGAAGACCAGCCTCTCGTGGACCCTGACCAGGGAGAGCTGACTCCCGGCCAATGTGTGAGTGAGGGACTCTGGGGAATCACCAGGCAGGGGAGGAGGAAGGGCTCTGGCAGGAAGAGAGCCTTCACCTCTGGAAGCACTGATAGGTGTAGTAGATGAGGGTGAAGGGGGAGATGATCAGCTTGCTGGCCATGCTGCTGAGCTGCCGGCAGAACCGCTCCACGTCCTGGCTGATGCGCTGGTCCCTGGAGCCAATGACACAGAGGGACTAGGCCCAGGGAGCTGGGCTTGAGGGTTGAGAGAGCTACGGCAGTTCCAGGTTACCTCTTATTCTGACCTTGCCTTTCAGTGCTGTCAGCAATGACCCCGTGGGAAGGGGGACTCAGACGAGGGCTCGTTTCCTAGAGGCAACGAGACCCTTAGGACTTTCGAACAGGGCTCTGAAGAGTTGCTTCCTATGGCGCCTCAGTCTACCCCTCAGAAAAAATGGCAACTGAAAGGTCCAGCACACAAGGGTCCTGAGCCAGCTTTGAGCAGAGCCAAAGAAAAACCCGAGGATAGAGGATCCGAGTTTCCAGATGATCAGGAAAGCTACGTCATTTAACTCACTCCTCCCAACCTCTCTCTCACGAGCCTGAGCCTGCCCCCATGTTAGCTATCTGGCTATGGAAGTTTTGTACAGGTTGAGCCATAGAGAAGAGGCCTAAGGACTTCCTTGGTGGTCCAGTGGTTAAGACTCTGTTCTCCCAATGCAGGGGGAACGGGTTCGATCCCTGGCTGGGAAGCTAAGATCCCACATGCCTGGTGCGGCCAAGGGGGAAAAAAAATGTGGAGAAGAGGCCTAGAAGAGAAGGTTAAGAAGCAGCAGCAGCCTCCCAAGAGTCTTTGCTGCAAAGCTCCACTTGAGCTGAGGAGATATTACGTCAGGCAACAAAGTGCTTGGGACGGTGAGGAGTGGGGAGGGAATGAGGGTGAAGAGAGACCCCACGTGTCCCATCCCACCACCAAGGCCACAATGACTCCTATTCCCAGTAAGACGTGAGCTTTGGCACGTCACTTGCATTCTCTGGGCTTCAGCTGCCTCACCTGTAAGGGAACCTGGGGCTTAGTGAACCTAAGAGAAGTGATAGAATGGTGACTGGAATCCCAGACTGAGTCCTAGACAGCAGTAGTTTTTTACTGCTGAAAACTGGAGCGCTGCTCTTCTAGCTTTTTCTAGCAAGGACACTGTCTTCAGAGGGTGCCTTATCTGGAAGCCCAGGATGTGAAGTGGACAAAAGGGAGCTGCTCTTGGCCTCTTCCCTTTAGCTCCCTGACCTCAGCCCTGCAGCCTCTCTGGGGTCCTCTGCAGGGCACCCTTCCCCCTCGGCTCTGGGCAGCAACATTTGCAGATAAGGGTGGATGACCTTATGGGGTCTGCCGCAGGGGGTCTCCAGGGCTGTGTCAGCCCAGGTGGACGAACCACGCAGAGGGTAGCAAGGACTGAGAGGAGGTGCCTACGGGTTATCGATGTCATCCCGCAGCACGTTGAGGGTATAGTACACGCGGCCCCGGAAGTAGAGGCGGTGGAGGTGCTCGGTGAGGTCCTTCCTCCAGCTCACATACAGCAGGTTGCAGGTGAACTGGTCAAAGCTCTTCAGCTGTGCAGTGGGGGAGACAAGGGGAAGGGAGAGATGCAAGCCTCTTTCTACCAAGTCTCAGCTCCAAGCTCAGGCTGGCGGAAAGCCTCTGCTGACCAGTCCCAGCCCATTCGGCTGTCCACTCAGCACTGGAGCCTGTTAGAGCGTCAAGTCATGGGATTCATCCCTTCCTCATTGACTCACGTGTTTATTGACTGCACCAAACATTGGAGGGCTTTTACCAAAGGCAAGGCCTTCTAGCCTCCTCTACAGCGTATTGTCTTACATCTCCAGAGCCCATGAGCTTCTGGAGATTGGGAACAATATCTTCTATTCCACTTATGTTCTTACTTTTCTGTCCCCCAAAACTTGGAACAGGGTCTGAATCCATAGGTGCTTACTGACCGAAGACCCATCAAAAGTGCCAAAGTGTGATGAGAAGTGGCTTCCCCAAGAAAACAGGTAGTGCAGCCTGACAGAGAGCATTAGGCTTGAGTCCTAAAAGAGCCCTGACTCTCATCATTCTGTTTATGGCGCCCCTGTACGCTAAGCACGAGGGAAGTAACAATGAGCTCACAGTCTAGTGAGGGCACAGACAATCACAAGGGTGTAAGGATTGTTAGAGCAGAGCTGAACTGAAAGGATCAGTAGTCGAAGGGGCAGAGTTTGGTGGAGGAAACATGAAGGACAAGTTGAGGAGGACTTGAAGGAGGTGACAGCGGAGGAATCGTGAAAAGTGAGCAGGTGTTAAGCAAGTGAACAAGGGGTGGGGGAAGGAGGCCATTTTTCAAGAAAGCAGCAGGTGCAAAGGCTGGGAGATGTGACAAGTGCCAGGCTCAGGCACAGCCTCGGCCCCCCCAGAGGACAGCAGCAGCTCTGGCTACTGAGCCCAGTTTTCAAGTGCTCTGAGCTCCCTGAAGCAAGAGTTCTGGGAATGGAAGGGACAAGGATCATTTCCACCAAATGCTGGATTAAACCAGAATCCTGTGGCCAAGCCCTAGGAGCTTATAACACTCTGGGAATTGGTCCCATGTGGGCCAACAGCAAGATCAATGCCCTGCCTAGAGTTTTGACCCCATGTTCCCAGAAGAGGGAGGGAACACACACCCACAGCTTGGTTCCTGCTTCCTGGTGGCTAAGTCCCACTGGGCACTGGAGAGGTATCACACTAGGCTGGAGAGGAAGAGACACAGGGAGAAGACCTTACCATGGAGTTGAGGACGATGAGCACAACAGCCAGGAATGTCAGGGTCTTAAACCCATTTAAATCTTTGTTTCCTAGGACCCCAAAGTACTGACTGGGAATCAAGCCAACCCGGTAGATCACCAGTTGTTCTGGGGGGAAGGAGAGGAGTCAGGAATCAGTGATGAGGGGTGAGAAAAGACAGAGGGAGGCTTCCTCTTGAGTCCTTGCCTCATCAACACCCCACAGAAGGAAAAGGACCTCAAACCAGGGCTGCCCTCCCCCCCACGGGCCTGGGCTCATTCACTCACCCAGTAGGGCCACACACAAAAGGGTCAGGAACATCAAGGCATTCTGTGATGACCAAGAGGGAAACAAAACCTTCTGTATCTGCAGGAACCGCTGGAAAAATTGCAGATCTAACCTGGGCCTGAAGAAGAGAAGCAGGAGAAGCAGAGTCCTAAAAGGAAAACGGAGCCTTAGAGAGCAGTTACCAAGCTTATCTACAGCTGTTGGTGGGCAGGGCGCAGGCCAGGCAGAAAGAACGGCTTACGAATGCTGAAGATGGTAGGAGGGAAACAGACCAGGGGATAAAAAGGAATTTAAGTTGATAAATGCTATGAAAGGTTATTAACTAAAAACCAATAGCTAAATTAATAAAGAAACTATAGCCACATCCTCTTTTTTGGTCACAAACAAGACAAGGAAACCCACTACATCAAGGATTTTAAGATCCTGGCTAAAGCAATAAAGAAAAAAAAGAAATGAGGCAAAAGGAATGAAAGAAGAGATTAAATTGTCATTATTTTCAAATGATGTGATCATTTACACAGGAAACACAGCAAAGCTATAGACAAAATGTTAGTGGGACTTCCCTGGTGGTCCAGTGGCTAGGACTCCACGCTCCCAATGCTGGGGGCCTGGGTTCGATCCCTGGTCGAGGAACTAGATCCCACAGGCATGCCGCAACTAAAGATACCGCATGCTGCAATAAGGATCCCGCACACAGCAATGAAGATCCTGCATGCCTCAACTAAGACCCAGCACAGCTAAAATAAATATTGTTTTTTAAAATAGATAAAACGTTAGAAATAAAAGGAGTCCAGCAATGTTGCTAGATACAGGGTTAACACACAAGTATTAATAACCAACTAGCAAATATAAAGAAAATAAGATGTCATTTACAGAAGTACAGAAAAACCATAAAATATCCAAGAATTAACTTTAAAAAAGAATGTATAAGACATTTTGGAGGAAAAACCGAAAGCTCTATTATAGAATGTGAAAGAAGACTTAAATAGAAAGACTTCATTTCTAATAGAAGTCTGTAACTGCAATGCAATACCAGTCAAAACCAGAAGTTCTTTAAGGAACTGTATATGGAAATATAAAGGTCCATGAATAGGTCAGGACAACTGTGAGGAACAGGAAAGGAGGAGGAAGAAACCCACCTAAACCATCAGGTTATTAAGACATATCATATTACAGGGTTGGAGTAATAACAAAGTATGGTATGAATACAGGAACAAAAAGACCATGCAACAGAAAGACCAAAAAGAAAAAATTCACCTATGTTTACGTGGGCACATAATAGAGATTATATCACAAGAAACACACATTATATGCCAAACCCATACTACGTGCCCAGTACTGTTCTACACATTTTATGTGTATTAATTCATTTAATAATCACAATCCTAAAGATGAGGAACTGAGGGTAAAAAGGTTAAGTAACTTGCCTTGTCACCCACCTGATAAGTGGCAGCCTTAGGGTTTGAACACAGGCAGCCTGACTCTGTGCTCTTAACTATGCTATACAGCTTCTCTAATTTTTAATTATTAATTAATTTGTCATTAGTTGAAGAAGGTAGAGGAAAATTTAGGTCATTACCTCAAACTATGTATAAAAATAAACTTTAAGAACTCCAAATGGATTAAAAATCTAAATGTGAAAAGTAACATTACTTAGTTAATAGAATGTAGAAATATCTTAATGAAAATATAATGGAAGGTATTTCTCAAATAAGACCCCCAAACCACAAACTATAAAGCAGGAAAACTAACAGATTTAACTTAGAATTAAGTATTTTTGTTCAACATAGTGCCTCAGATTAAAAGACTTGGAGAAGTTACTTGCAGAGTGGAAAATAAACAAGGTAATAAAATCTAGTCCATATAAGTAATGACTGCATCAGGAAGACAGGAAATCCACAGAAAGTGGGAAAAGGATATAAATAAGGGGAAACCCAAATGCTTACTGGAGGAAAATTAACACAATGGGACACCACCTTACACTAATCAGGTCGATAAACATCAGAAAACCAAACAATACCAAACATTGGGCGGCGGGGTGGGGTGTCGGTCATTAAGAAGAAACAGGAACCTTTAAGCAATGCTGTTGAGAAGTTGGGTGTGACCATTCCAGAGAACAAATTTAGCAGAATTAAGTGACCTAGCATCCTACCCTGGGATGGATACTCCAAAGAAGATCACCCATATCCACAAAGAAGGCAAGTGGTGCTGAAAAATTGTCCGTCACTAGGTAATGTATACGTAAACTGGGGTCTAACGCACTTAGGTAGCACCATGCAGCACTCAGAAGTGAAAACTAGATTATTATACCATGGATGATCTCAAAAACACCATGTTGAGTAAAAAGTTACAAAAAATCCCAGTATGTTATGAGGGCGGAAGGTGCTCCTTCCCCACACAGCCCCGAGTAGGACGCCCCGAGGCCTGGTCCTCCTCCCCAGCCGCCGTACTCACCGGGCGCCAGCCCGGGGCGCGGGCCCCCGGACCGCCATGACCCGGGATCCGACCGACGCGGGAGCCCAATCGCCCCCGGGTCCGCTCAGGGTAGAGTCCCAAGAACTCGCTGCCGCCGAAGAGGGGAGGGGCCCCGGCACCCGGCTACCACAGAGACGGGCGGATAGAGAGGAAGGCGCAGGGAAACGCAGCCGCTCCCGGAAGCGACCGCCTTCTCGAAAAGAACCACAGTGCTGAGTCTGTTGACCCGGCGCCTAGAGCGCCCCCTCCTGGATATGGGAAGTTTCCTCTTTGGCAAGAAGTAGCCGAGAATGTGACTGAAGTATTTTATAAGTATTTTAAACTCTGAATATAGATGTTTCATACATTCTCCCAAAGAAGCCAGAGTGATTTTTAAATTAATTAATTAATTTATTATTTATTTATTTTTGGCTGTGTGGGTCTTCGTTTCTGTGCGAGGTCTTTCTCTAGTTGCAGAGAGCGGGGGCCACTCTTCACGGCGGTGCGCGGGCCTCTCACTATCGCGGCCTCTCTTGTTGCGGAGCACAGGCTCCAGACGCGCAGGCTCAGTAGTTGTGGCTCACGGGCCTACTTGCTCCGTGGCATGTGGGATCTTCCCAGACCAGGGCTCGAACCCATGTTCCTTGCATTGGCAAGCAGATTTTCAACCACTGCGCCACCAGGGAAGCCCGCAGAGTGATCTTTTAACAACATGTCAGGCTTCCAATTTCAGTTAGAATAAAATCCAAACGTTTCCATGGCACAAGTGATCCGGCCCTCTCCCCTTGGTCTTCACTGAACAGGCCACTCTGTTTTGGCCTCAGGGTCTTTGCCTGGATCAGTCTTCTCCCTAGCCTAGAGCTTTCAGTGGCTGGCACATTCTCATCATTAGTTCAAATGGCAGCTGCTCACCCTACCTAGACCGTGCTGTCCTTGCCCCATCATTCACTGTTGCATTATCCCTTTATTTTCTTCATAATATTTATCACTGTCTGAAATCATCTTGTTTCGTTGCTTATTGTTTATCTTCCTTTATAGGAATAAATTTCATTGAGCAGGGACTCTGTCTTGCTCATTGTTGTATTCCCAACATCAAACACTGCTAGTACATAGTAAGTGCTTAATAAATATGTTAAATGTTGAATGAATGAAATGCTTATCAAGTGGCTGATCACAAGCAGCATGATCTCACAAGGCCCTAAATTTGAACCTGGATGTACCTTCCCACCTTCTTTCAATCCTTATTAAGTGTCAACTATATTCCAAACACTCAACAAGATACATGTATCACCTGTCTTCTTGGAGTTGCCAGTCTAGCTGGGAAGGCCAACCAGTTGACAGTTTTGGTTGTCTTTATGAAGCGCTATGACAAAGTGCTATACAGCAGGGTTTCTCAACTTTGGCACTATTGACTTTTTGGGCCTGATAATTCTTTCTTTGGCGAGTGGAGAGACTGTTCTGTGTATGGTAGGATGTTGAGCCATATCCCTGGCATCTACCCACTAGATTCCAGCAGCACTACCCCAAAAATGTCTCCAGACATTGCCAAATGTCCCTTAGTGGGTGGGGGTGGGGAGGAGCAAAATCCTAGCCTTGTCCCAGCCCCTAGCACTGAAAACCACTGTCGCAGAGCCATAGAGAGGGCCATCCGACTCAGGATGGGGAAAAGGAGAGAGAAAATAACTGAGTGATTCCTCGACATGGCAAGAGCTTAACTATTCCCAAGTGTGATTTCCTAAGTATGTCTTTGTTACTTTGAAAATCAAACAAATAAGGATTCCCTGGTGGCGCAGTGGTTGGGAGTCCGCCTGCCGATGCAGGGGGCACGAACGGTCCGGGAAGATCCCGCATGCCATGGAGCGGCTGGGCCCGTGAGCCATGGCCGCTGAGCCTGCGCATCCGGAGCCTGTGCTCCGCAACGGGAGAGGCCCGCGTACCGCAAACAAACAAACAAACAAACAAATAAACACATCAGGATACAATTTCCAAAAAATTAAATAAGGCAACAAGAGTATCAAAGCGAGCAACCTCACCTTGCTAGGGAAATCCAGGTTTGTAGCTCTTGTTGCCTTTCACTCTCAATAGTGTTCTGCTTTGGGGTTTGTCCCAGGGCTCTTAATGCTGTATATTACTTTAAACTTTACAAAATGCTATATATATCACATTGATCATTAATATTTTATTTTATTTTATTTATTTTTTGTTTTTAAGTGGTATGCGGGCCTCTCACTGTTGTGGCCTCTCCCGTTGCAGAGCACAGGCTCTGGACGCGCAGGCTCAGCGGCCATGGCTCACGGGCCCAGCCGCTCCGCAGCCTGTGGGATCATCCCAGACCGGGGCACGAACCCATGTCCCCTGCATCGGCAGGCGGACTCTCAACCACTGCACCACCAGGGAAGCCCTGATCATTAGTATTTTAGTTTATATTTCTTGAGGGTCTGCCTGCCGATGCAGGGGACACAAGTTTGTGCCCGGGTCTGGAAAGATCCCACATGCCGCGGAGCGGCTGGGCCCGTGAACCATGGCTGCTCAGCCTGCGCATCCTGCGTGTCCGGAGCCTGTGCTCCGCAACGGGAGAGGCCACAACAGTGAGAGGCCCGCGTACCGCAAAAAAAAAAAAAAAAATCAGGATCTAAACAAGGTCTACGCATTGCAGTCAATCAATATGTCTTTTGAGACCCTTTTAATCTATAGGTTCCTCCTCCATCACCTTAGATTAACCACTGTCATCTCTCTCCTGTCTTGCAAAAACCTCCTAATTGGTTTCCTCACTTGAATTCTTGCTACTGTTCTAATGCAGTTCCTACACAACAGCCAGGGAGACTGCAAAAATCAGATCAATACCTCGCTTAAAACCCTTCAGTGGTACCAAAGGCTCTAAGAGGTGCCCTCGCTCCACCAACCACAACCTTTTTAGGCTCCGGGAAACAACTTAGTGCCCTCCACTCTTCTGTTCATCTCTACTCTTCCTTCATCTCCAGTGTAATGTCCCTTCCCCAGAAAGCCCTCTCCTGACCACTTTCTCTAAAGAAGGACTCTATTATTCCTTCCCATAGCACCCCTTTTTTTTCTCCTCATGGCACTTATCGAAGCTTGTAATTATATTTTCAGTTTGTGTGCTTACTTTATTAATGCCTCTCTCTCCACAGACTATCAGCTGCATGAGGGCAGGGACCATGTCCACTGTATTCACCATTGTCCAGAAGCCCTTAGTAAGGGCACAATAAATATTTGTTGAACGAAGATGAGCAAGACAATTGCTAACCTCACAAAACACACAGGCCATTGTCTCTGCTCATACTATTTAATACTAGGACTGAAATTCCCCTTTTCCAGCTGCCAGGCTTGGGGCTACTTCCTCTCTCATACAAAGACAAAGGGTTTTTCTTTTTGGTTAAAGAAAAAAAAAAAAAGGAAAGTAACTTGATAATAACTATCAAGCTTTAGATGATGCCATGGTTTCACTTCCAGCTCTTCTCTTATAAATATATTTACACAAGAGCAGAAAGGTTAATCACGAGGGTGTTTCTGCAGTGTGGTAGGTAGGTAATAGCAAAACCCTAGAAACAACCAGAATTTCTATCAAAGGAGGAAAGGGTAAAAACGTATGACACAATCACTTTATGGAATACACTTTGCATCCCTTAACAAGAACGAGAGAGGCTGCATGGCCATTGTGGTTCGGAGTATGAGCTTCAGAGCCAGATTGCACGGGTTCAAATCTCTGCTCTACCACTTAATATCTGTGTGACCTTGGGCAAGTTGCCTGTTTCCTTATCAGGGAGCTGTGGAAAGTATCTAAACAGCACCTGGCAATGATCAGGGCAAAATGGTGTACTATAGAGTAGCATGGGAGAAATGCCTATGTTGTATTGTCTCACTCATTTTTTTTTTTTTTTTTTTTTTGT
>NW_006787038.1:1293394-1302423 GCF_000442215.2 Lipotes vexillifer
CTGTTGTGGCCTCTCCTGTTGCGGAGCACAGGCTCCGGACGCGCAGGCTCAGTGGCCATGGCTCACGGGCCCAGCCGCTCCGCGGCATGTGGGATCTTCCCAGACCGGGGCACGAACCCGTGTCCCCCGCATCCACAGGCGGACTCTCAACCACTGCGCCACCAGGGAAGCCCCTCACTCATTTTTAATTAACTAGTTTAATGGAAAAATTTAAAAACACATGATAAAAAAATTCACACAGGATCATTAGGCATATAGTGAAAAATAAGTGTGTCTCCTGCTCCAGAGACTACTACTGTTCACAGTTTCTTAGGAATCTTTATAAAAATGTTTCATGTAAGTGCAAAGTTATATGTGTGATTATTTTTCACATACACACACACACACAAACACACAGCCTTACCTATTCCTTTTAAACACTCTGCCTTGAGGCTTGCTTTTTAGATTTTATAGTATATCTTGGAGATACTTCCATATCACACAGACCCACCTCATTTTTCCCCACTGCATAGTACTCCACTGTATAGAGAAACTTTTTTTTTTTTTTTTTTTTAATTTCTTGGCCGCACAGCATGAGGGATCTTAGCTCCCCAGCCAGGGACCAAACTGGTGCCCCCTGCAGTGGAAGTGAAGAGTTTTAACCACTGGACCACCAGGGAAGTCCCTAGCGAAACTATCCAGTTCCCTATTGCTGGACATTTTAGTGGTTTATAGTTGTTTGCTATTACATAGAATGTTGAAATGAATATCCTTGATTAATTTTAAAAGATGGCATACTCCATATTTCATTTGAAAAAAAGCATATTTGTGTGTGCATGAGCATATACCTATTTAAAATGATTAGAATCTGTAGGAATTAGGAATTCAAGGAATGGAGAGAGCAAAAGACAGTTTGAACGGAAGAGCCTGTGTGTTTAAATGGGTTTTTTTGTTTTTTTCAATGTGACCTGCACAGTAAAACCTTCCCAGAGGTTGTCTCTTAATAAGAAAAAATTACTTCATCTTCTGACTCTCCCAGCTCCTGGTTCACACCTCAGTAATAGACAGAGTTCTTCCTTCTCATCTCTCCTGCTAGCCTGCCAGTCATCTTCATGTCCTGTAACACTCAGCACAGTGCCTGGCACATAGGTGTTCACTAAACGGTTCTGGCATGAATGAAGCTACTCCTCTGACCCCAGTTTGCCTGCATATAAAATTAGGATGGTAAAGTGGACCCACAACTCATGGCCGTCATGGGAAATTATTGAGCAATGTGAATGCTCTTGAAAAAGATGAAACAGTGTGTAAAATTACTCAAGAATAGCCACTGAATCTGAAACTTATCCTATGGGCTGACCAGGTAAAAACACCTGCAGTGTAGCTGGTTCAAAGGCTCATGGCAGCTTCCCCACAAGACCAGCCTGTTAAATTTATTTTCTGACAAAAGGAGGACAGGCAGGAGGGATCGAGTTGTTAGCCAAGCAGAGCCCTGCTGTCAGGTCTTTTAGATCTGAAATCATCTGGGCCTGTTCCACTCCAGAAGTAAATCATTTTGGAAAGATTTGCCCCCTGAGCTGTACGTCTGTTAAAAAGTTGAAGTTTTCATATTAGAAATCACCCAAGGGTTGATTTGCTTTCACCCAAGGACAACTCCTTGATTGTTGAGTAAACTTAGAGGAGTGAGGAGCTGAGGCGGACGAAAATAATTCATTCAACTTTGAATAAATGTTTACTGAGCACCCACTCTCTATGTGCCAGGCATTGTTCTAGGTGCTAGTGATACAGCGGTTTCTAAACAAAAAGTCCCTGCCTTCAAGACCTTAAGCAGATACAAGGACTTCCCTGGTGGTCCAGTGGTTAAGACTTCACCTTCCAGTGCAGGGGTACGGGTTCCATCCCTGGTCGGGGAGCTCAGATCCCGCATGCCTCACAGCCAAAAAACCAAAACAAAAAAACCCAGAAGCAATATTGTAACAAATTCCATAAAGACTTTAAAAATGGTCCACATCAAAAAATCTTTAAAAACAAAAGAAGAGGGCTTCCCTGGTGGCGCAGTGCTTGAGAGTCCGCCTGCCGATGCAGGAGACGCGGGTTCGTCCCCCGTTTCAGGAAGATCCCACATGCCGCGGAGCGGCTGGGCCCGTGAGCCATGGCCGCTGAGCCTGCGCGTCCGGAGCCTGTGCTCCGCAAATGGGAGAGGCCACAACAGTGAGAGGCCCGCATAATGCAAGGGAAAAAAAAAAAAAAAAAAAAAAGAAGACCTTAAGAAGATACATATAATAAACCAAAAAAATGATATGAAATGTAAATCATAATGCTAAGAAAACTATAGCGGGTGTCCCAGGTTAAATCCTTTGCGATGCACACCCTGAGATGTTTAGCACCTCAGTGGCCAGAGAGAATGTTCTAGGATCACATGTGTGGAAGGGTGGGGAAGGAAGCAGGATTGGGCACAGGGGGAAATCAGGCTGAGTGGCGGCTCGGATGACAGCCTCAGCAGACTCCATGGCGAGCTCCAGAGCTAAAATGGCCCATCTGAGTTGCCTCCTTTCTGCTTAGCCCCACTCAGTGCTTGGATGCGGGCTGCCTAGGGAAGGTCATGACCTTGGGCAAGTCCGCTCTGTGGCTGAGGCAATCCCTGATGGGGCTGACAGCTGAAGGCTGTCTGCTTACTACACTCCGAGCAGCTGGGGTGACAATCTTTCCTCAAGGAAGGAACTCTGGGCTGCACATCTCTGTGTCCGTCACACAGGCTGCGGGGATCTGGGTGGCAGTGCTCCTTGGGAGAGAGTGATCAAGGAAGGTCTCTCTGGTTGGGTTTAAACAGCAACCCTGAGTGAAATGAGGGAAGGAGCCATGTAGATTCTGAGGGAGCTGGAATGCAAGTAGGGAAACCAGTTAAGAGGCAATTCCGGTATTTCAGGTAAGAGGTAGTAATTGTTGAGATTACAGAGTAGAAGCTGTAGAGAAGTGTTTCCCAACCAGGGTGATTTTGCCCCAACCTCTCCACCCCGCACTACCCAGGCCAGGGACTTTTGGCAATATCTGGAGATATTTTTGGTTGTCACCACCAGGGATATGCTCCTGGCATCTACTGGGTAAGTCTAGGGATGTTGGTAAGCATCCTACAATAATGCACAGGACAGCTCCCCAGAGCAAAGAATTACCTGTTCCAAAATGTCCAAAGTGCCGAAGCTGAGGAATCTTGCTTTAGGGAAAGTGACAAGTGTTGAATTAGGGATGTATTTTGAAAGTAGAGCCAATAGGATTTGTGTTTGGATGTGGGGAATGAGAGAAAGAGGAGTTGAGGGATTCCAAGGTTTTTGGTCTGAGCAACGGAGTGAATGATGGTAGCATTTACTGAGATGGGGAGCTCTGGGGGAAGAACAGATTCTGGGTGGGGAACAGGTGGTAAATCAAGAGTGTGTTTTATCAACAGGTTAAATCTGAGATGCCTATTGGTGATGTTACTTAGACAATCGGCTGTTTGAGTCTGGAGCTCAGGAAAGATGTCTGAGCGGGAGCTGTAGATAGGGGTCATCAGAAGAAAGGTGGGATTTTAAATCGTAAGAGAAAGAGATCACCTCGTAAGAGATCACCTAAGGAGTAAAGGCAGGTAGAGAGGCAAAGAGGTCAGAGGACTGAGCCCTTTGGGAATCCAATATCTAGTTGGAGAGGAGGAGGGAGAGCCAGCAAAGGAGATGGGGAAGGAGCAGCAGGGAGGTAGGAGGAGAAACACATGAGTGTGGTGTCCTGGAAGCCAAGGAAAGCAAGCACTTCAAGAAGCATGGCTGGCTCAGCTATGTTGAATGCTGCTGAGGGGATGCAGGTGAGCTAAGAATTGCCCACTGGGATGGCATCACGGAGCTTGTCAGTGACCTTGACAAGAGCAGTCTCCATGGAGTGGTTTGGGAGAGAGAAAGAGGTGATAAAATGGAAATAGGGGTTACAGGCAATTCTTTCAAAGAGTTATGCCATAAGAGGGGAACAGATAATATGCCAGTAGTTAGAGGAAGATATGGGGTCAAAGAAAGACATTACAACACATTTGTAGGCTGAAGGGAAGATCTAGTGGAGAGGGGAAAATCGTTGATGTTAATCTCTGTTGCCTACTTACTACATCTCAGGAGCTACATTAGGCATTTCCTATGGAATTTTTTTTTTTTTTGGTCAAGCCGTGTGGCTTACGGTATCTTAGTTCCCACACCAGAGATTAAGCCTGGCCCTCGGCAGTGAAAGCGCAGAGTCCTAACCACTGGACCGCCAGGGAATTCCCTGTATGTATTATTTAATTTAACCCGTACATCAAACCAATGAGGTAGACTATAGTGTTTTTCCCACTTCACAGAAGTTAAAACTGAGGCATGGAGAGGATCGGTTGGTTACATGGCCACGGTCACATGGCTAGTAAGTGGGGGAAGTTGGATGTAACCAGGATGCCTGGCCCTGGAGCCCAAGTTCTCACTTTCTTCTTCATCTGAATTCATTTCTTATTGCAGATTGTAACCACCGGCTAAAGCTTATTATCATTTGTTTCCCCCTTCAGAGAAAAACAAAACTATTGACCCTTCAATACTCAGCTGCAGCTGATCTCCTGGGTTTTGTGTCTGACGCTTCCCACCGTGAGCCCCTCTGCTTCTGGAGCAAACCTTGATCTATCATAGTCTCTAACACAGCCCACCCAGACCATCACCCACCTAAGTGGGTCTGTTTATTTGTCAGTCTCCTGCAGTGAAGCAGGAGCTCCTCAAGGACAGGGGCTGTGTCTAATTTGTCCAATTCATCTTTCTATTCTTAGTTGGCAGGACAAGCCCTCAAACGATAAGTATTTGTCAAGGAGTTGAATGGATGGATGATCGAATGAATGTAAAAACTTATTAAGAATATTGGAAGCCATAAGACAGCTGAGTATGGGCATCTAAATGTACAAGCTGGATACATACAAAAGTGATCTCAGTTCAGAGGAGTGGGGGCTTAAGGGTGAAGATGCTTGTTAAGAAGGCCTCACGTCCATACTAGTCAGTATGTCGAGATGGAGTCCAGGAGTTAGCACAGGAGGTTTCTTCCCTTTTCAAAGAATTCCATGGTCTTACCACTGGAAGCCCAGAGAATCAGGAAACTTGGGGTCCAGTCCACATTCACCCCTTACCATCTGGATGGGATTGCCAGATAAAATATTGCATGAAATATTTGATATTTGCGATACTAAAAAATATTCATTATTTATATGAAATTTAAATTTAACTGGGCTCCTATATGTATATTTGCTCAATCTGGCAAACTTCCAGCTGGTAACCTTGGCCAAGCTGCATAAAACCCCCTTAAGCTTCACTCTCTGTATCTATAAAATGGAGAAATTTGAGCTTTCCTTATTGGCATGAGAATTAAATAAGGTCTTCAAGTAGAGTACTTAACACAGCAAATGGCACATGGTAAGTGTCCAATAAATGAGACAGTCGGCTTCATAACATTTATTTTAATTTCCTTCTGTTCTAGAGCATTAACATATAATCCATCAAATTAGACTTACGCAGAGCTTCTCAGGAATGTGTCAGTTAAGTGGTCAGTTAATGTGAGTTTGGGCAGCTGGCTAGGATGGTGAAGTATACAGAGTTTGAGACTCAGTCCTGGGCCCCAAAGAGGGTTAATGGAGGATCCGAATTCTCATTCAGCCACTCATTTCTCAGTCAGATCTTGGAGTTTCCCCACATCAGCACACCAGTAAAAGAAAGATGTGATCCTTCCAGAAACCAGTAGAGGGCGGAGTGTGTGCATTTGGGGATAAAACTGGGATACAGCAGGATCAGTCAAGTCGCACCAGCAGCAGGTTTTCACGTTCCTTTAGAGAACAGCGGAGGGCTCCAGAAAGCCCTGAGGAGGATACTGGCCAAAGGCAGTCAGTGAGACCCCCAAACCGCCAAGTAAATCAGCCTATAGAGGACCAGCTCCTAAGGGCGGTTTTGGGCATACACTGTGTAGAAAGAAAAAGAGACTCTGTATGTTGAAAGATACCAAAAAGCCAAAAGCAGGTGACAGCCAAGAGAAAAAATTGCAAATTGTATAACAGAGAATTCCGGAATGCATAAAGGTGTCCCATCAATTGTTAAACCAAAGACAAAACCAAAAACAAAAAAACACACCGAAAAAAGATTAATCTCTCTAGCAACAGGGAAATAAAAATTGAAACAACATTGCAGGGAGTTTCTGCCTTATTTTCCTATGGTTATTAAAGGAAATAGCTTAATATTCATTGAATACCTATTTTGTGCCAGGCATTGTGCTAAGAATTTCCTAAACATTAACTCAGCACTTAATTTGTCAAAAACCTTTAGAAGCAGAAACACAGTATTCCCATTTTACCTATAGAAAACTGCTGCTCAGAAAGGTTAGTAACTTGCCTGGAATGCACTCAGCTGGGAAGGGCAGAGCAGGGTTCGGACCCAGGTTTGCATGCTTCCAAGTCCTTCCTCTCGTCACACTGGTTTTTTTTAGGACTTCGGTTCAAGCGGTATCTAATGCTTGAATACGGTGCTTTGGAGAAGGCCCTGGAAGTTGTGAACCCCAAGCAGCCAAATAAGAATGGAAAAGTAAAAACGAACAGAAACCTCAGAAAATCCAACAGCCTTACGAGCAGGCCTGGGGAAACAGATTGGAAAGTTGGGATTTGGGGAATGGACGAGATGGGAGTTCGGAAGCCCGGTTGGGGGCGCGGGCAGGGAACCAGTTGATGGCCTCAATTTTAAGCGAGATGGAGTCTGGCAGGCCTGAAGGTTCAACAGCCTTAGAGGCTGGAACCCAAGGAATCTGTTTGTCATCCACTGCATGCTGAGTTGTAAATTCTCATTTCTAAACCTTCCAGGGCGGAGTCTGCAGCTCCCGCCCCCATCTCGCACCTGCGGGCAGCGGGGGCTCCAGTGAATGGACAAGTTCCACGAATTCTTGCCCCTTCCCCCACCTTTTACATAGCCAAGCCGCGGGACAAAAGGCGCCCGGGGCCTGGGGCTCCTTCCCCGGGCTCCTGCCAGCTCCGGGGAGTGTCAGACGGCTGGAGCCGCTCCACACCGCACCATTTACATTTTTTACAGCCTCCCTCCCACCCCCCACTCCCCTCTCCCTTAGGGCCATGGCCAGGGCCACAGGTCCTCTAGGCCCCGGGACTCTCCTTATAGTTCCCTGGAGGTTGAGGGCAGTTGCCTGTGAAGCAGAGAGCCAGGGCAGCAGGGAATACAGATGGGGCTCCATGCTGGGTCCACATCCTAGAATCTAGGGCTTGAAGGTGCAGCCCTTTGTTCGGGACAATTTATTCCATCCGCCCAGCAGCAGCAGCCAGAATTTGCTTCCCTGTTCCTTGTAAGCCTGATTCCAGGCCCCACAGAGTGACTTCCTCGTAGGATATGGGTCCCTATCTTTCTTGCATAGCTCCGTAATCCACTGATAAATGCAGCTACTATTTATTGAGCACCTACTGCGTGCCAGGGACAGTGCAAAATGCCTGTGCATCTGTTCCTTCATTTAATTCTCACAACAACCCCAGGTGAAATAAGTGTGGACCCTATTTTCCAGATGAGGAAAGAGGTTCAGACAGGAGAGGTGTGTCCCCCCGGGCCTCCACGCAGTCAGCGGCCTATCAGTTGTCAGCAGTAGTGCCAGGATATGAACCCAGGTCTCCTCATACCCCCCCACCTTGACTGTGAGTCTGAGGACCGATTGGGCAACTCCTTCCTCAAACTCTCTTGCACAATCCCTCAGTCCCTGCTGTTTACCTGTTTACCAGGTGGCTCTAAAATTGGACAGGCCATCATCGTGATCTTTCCTGATCCTTAGGGCTGGCCCCACCTGGGCTCCCCTTGCCCTCCTAGGTAGCCTCCTATAGAAGCCCACATTTTGTTTCAAATAGTAGTTCAGTAGGACAGGCCAGGAAAAGGGACAGTTATTCCTCACTTCTGTGAAAAGCCCTGTGGAGATTCAGGTCTGGCTCAGATTTGCTGCTCCCTGACCCTCCTCCATCTCTTGCAGGCCCTGCCCTTGTGGACTGAAGCCAAGCTTCAGACAAAATGAGGGCCAGTTGATTCTAACTGACATGTTCCACATCTTCTGATAGCCCCCCAAGGCGCCTCCAACTTCCTAGGATATGGGCCAACACATCAAAAGGCACCCTGCAGGGAGAGGAATGAAAACTCTGGAACCTGGCCACATCCTGCCTTAGAGAGAAAAGCTGAAATACAGCCACGGAGGTGATCATGGTTTCAGTCAGCCCAGCCAGCCCTTGGCGTCCTCAAAGGGCCCAGCAGTCCCATCCCTTAAAGGGCTCAGAAGCCACTTTAGCCACAATAATTATATGCACTGCACGTACCCAGCAAATGACAACGCAAAGTGCTTTCCTTCATTCATTTACCAAAACACAGAAATAAATACGTATCTAAATACTTCTTTACATATTACCTTCTTTGACTAAGCATTTCCACTTTGTGAATCTTACAGAAATGTTTGTACAATGTGTGCAAATATGTCTTTTCACATTGTTTGTAACAGGGAAAAAGTGGAAACAACCTAAATGTCCAATTGCAAAGAGTTGATTAAATGCATTATTGTACATCCCTACAATCAAATATTCTGCAGCTGCTAAAAGGTGTGAGCTAATTTTATATGTACCAACAAGGAACGTAATCCATGACATACTGTTGGGTGAAAAGAAGCAAGTAGCAGAACAATATATAAATGTCATTCCTTTTTGTTAAAAAAATGTATTTATTAAGGTAGAAGGTAGATAGATAATTTTTTTAACCTGAGGATTTAGGACAGCAGTTGTGACCTTAACTGCACATTGGAATAACCAGGAATTAAAAAGATCCAGAGGGGGCTTCCCTGGTGGCACAGTGGTTGAGAGTCTGCCTGCTGATGCAGGGGACACGGGTTCGTGACCTGGTCTGGGAAGATCCCACATGCCGCAGAGCGGCTAGGCCCGTGAGCCATGGCCGCTGAGCCTGCGCGTCCGGGGCCTGTGCTCCACAACGGGAGAGACCACAACAGTAAGAGGCCCGCGTACCACA
>NW_006787038.1:1302552-1308155 GCF_000442215.2 Lipotes vexillifer
CTTGCGTTATGCGGGCCTCTCACTGTTGTGGCCTCTCCCATTTGCGGAGCACAGGCTCCGGACGCGCAGGCTCAGCGGCCATGTCTCACGGGCCCAGCCGCTCCGCGGCATGTGGGATCTTCCCGAAACGGGGCACGAACCCGCGTCCCCTGCATCGGCAGGCGGACCCTCAAGCACTGCACCACCAGGGAAGCCCGGAGGGAGTTTTTTAACTTCCCCAGGTGATCTCAATGAGCAGCCAACTTGGGAAACACTACCTTAAAAAAACAGAAGGAAAGGAAAGGTTGATTCAGAAAGGAAAATCAAGTTGTAACCTCTTTACATGAAATCTAAACAGATATTACCTACTCTGCTCTTTCTGGGAAAAGAAAGGGGCTGGATCGCCTTGAATTATCACTAGCCTTCTGTAAGCACTGAGTTAGTTGAGTTTAGCTCTGAGCAATGCCAAACTTTTTGATGACACCTGAGGGGTTCTCGAAGTTAACCACTGGACTTCAGGAGATGAAGTCTCCAAGGGCAGCAGGAAGGTTAAGAGCCTGCATTGCTGCGCCTTCTGAAGGACGTGGGCCACCACCTCATTAGTAAATGGGAACACAAATGAAGCACTTTGCACAGCGCCTGACACAGTGGCGGTGCTTAACATGTGGTAGCTTATTTATTTTCAGGAATGGAAAGAGCTCAGAGATAATCTTAGTGCCTGCTGAGTTCCAGGCACATATATATGGTGTCCTGTAATCCAAACAAGCCTGAGGCCAACATTCATATACCCATTTTACAGATGAGGAACCTGGGGCGTACCAGGGTTGGCATCTTGTCAGAAACCAGAATTAAAAGCCGGTTCTGTCCAACTCTATATTTTGTACTTGGCTTACCACACTCTGTCCCTTCTTAGGGACCTTTTGGGCAGGGATTTAACTCTGATTAGGGCTCTCATTTTTAGACTCACTATTCATTTACCTTCAGAGGAAGGGAATGTGTGGCTGAAGTTACCTGGGATCACTCTGCTTAGAGATGATAGGACACCTTAAAAGACTGTGCCCAAAAGTGGTCTGGAAGGCCTGAAGTTGAAGCCACACCATGAAAGGAAAGGAAAGTTCTATCTCTGAGCCCAAAAGGAAACGTTATGGGCTTTGGGCATTTGTTCTGCACTGCAGATGGATACAGGCAGAAGACCCCTCCAATCTCCCACCCCAAAATTTCCATTCCCTCCTCCCTCAAAGCAACTGCTTGAGCCTGGTTTTCACATCTGTGTTTCCTGGCCTGGCTGGCAAGTTTATCTTCGCACCTCAGAGGATTTGGTTCTGCTCCCGTTCGTTTTCACTTCCCTTGAAAAAGGGAGGTGCTCTTGGGCTTTGTCCTGTTGTCTCTTCCTCCTCCTTTTCACACCACTTAAATCAAGTACAGCAGTCAAAAACAGGGACTTATTGAGTATCCACCTTAACCAGCACTGTGGGTAGCACATCGGTCCTGGAGAGTCTGCCTTAGATCACCAGTACTCCCTCCACCCCTGGAATCTCTGCTCTATCGTCTCTGTTTCCTGGGCCGTGCAACCCCCATGCCACCTCCTCTAGGAATCTTTCACGGATCTCATCTACTCCGTGTCCTTACGGCACTTGCACACCTCTCCTGCACGGCTTTACATATCCTGTACTTGGTTTATGGCTATTTGTATGTATGTCTTCCTCACTAGACTGAACATTTCCTTGAAGGCAGAAACAATCTTTTCTTTTTGGCCGAGATGCGCAGTTTTTGCGATTTTAGTTCCCCGACTAGGGACTAAACCCGGGCCCTCGGCAGGGTGCGGAGTCCTAACCACTGGACCGCCAGGGAATGCCCACAATCTTTTCATTATCTTTGTATTCTTCAAGAATCTAACTCAGTGCCTGGCATATTAAGAAAAAAAAAATTCATACGGTTGTTTGCTTAAACTCTTTCCAAAAAAGGATTTTAAGTGCCTTACTGAAATACATAAAGAGTAGCAGAAATGGGACTGAAGAAAAGCAAGGGTAAAGAAATCATGGAATGAGAGTGCTCGCTTCCGCAGCACATATACTAAAATTGGAACGATACAGAGATTAGCATGGCCCCTGCGCAAGGATGACACGCAAATTTGTGAAGTGTTCCATATTTTAAAGCAACTATACGCCAATAAAAATTTTTTAGAAAAGAAAGAAATCATGGAATGAGAGCCCATAATAACAACAAAAATATTTGAGTTCTTACTAATGCTGAGCACTGTTCTAATTGATTTACATGCATCACCTCATTTAATCTTTATAATAATCCTGGGAGGTGATTACTGTTATAATTATTTTACATTTGAGGAAACGGAGGCACAGAGAGGTTAAGTCCCTTGCCCAAGTTCACACAGTGGGATGTGAACGCAGGCAATGTGGTTTCAGAAGCTGTGCTCATAACCACAGCCCTCAGGATACCAACCACAGACATTCTGTGTGTAGAGCTGGGTTATGAATCTGGCTCTGAGGTTTCTAGCAGTCAAAGCCAAGAAGAGAAGGCATTTAATGACAGGAGTGATTGTATTTATTAGAAACAATAAACCAAATCCTTGGGAGAAATGCAGCTCTTTGTAACCTTGAGTGTGAGAGAACTCATCAAGAAGACACTGCTTTTCAAACTTTATAAGTTAATCTTCCATGGGTAAAAATTGTTAAACTCCCCAATACAGGTATATTTGTTTATATTTATACATATGAACTGATGAACTAATATATTATGTGCATTGTAAAACACAAAAATAGGAATTGTAAAGAATGAGAGAAACTATAAAAACACATGGAAATTCTGCTGAGGACCATCTTGTACACTTCCTGGGCAGACACAGGCCCCTCCTGAGTTCCCTCGTACGGTAGGTGATTCTATGGGATGGATCCTGGCAATAGATAACAGTGGCTGACTTCACATCACCATTTCTTATGACAACCAAAGCATGACAAAGAAAATCCATTTCAGTGACAGCAGTTCTAGAGGGACCAAAATAATGTTGTCCAAATGAGTACATCTCTGATTGGCTGGTTTGATCTAGCAATAGATATTTTATTTTGTACATATATAAAACTAATATATATAACTTAATTATATATATATTATATATGTATAACTAATATCAATTGAGCCTTTTCTGTATGACAGTCATTGTACTAGATGCTTTACTCATGCTCCCCATTTAATCCTTATTGCAATCCTTTAAAGTATTATCAGTATAATCACCATTTTACAGATGAGGAAACTGAGGCTCAGAGAGGTTAACTGGTTCATGGAGTAGAGCTGGGGTTTAGACTCATGTTTATCAGATTCTGAAGACAACATTCTTAATCACCTTCTCTACTCTACAGAAAATTTGCATATAGATGGTTTTAAACAGTAGTTTCCCCCTTTTACAAATCTTTTTTATTTACCAAAAGGATGCATTCTTGTGGTAAAAAATGCAAACAAAACTGAAGTGTGCAAAGTAAAAAGGCCACCTTTTCCCACAAACAAGCTCACCAGGGTTTCCCCTGTTAGTCTACTCTTTCTAAAGTCTTCTAGACTTCTTTCTACTCACTGAACATGTGTATATACATATCAATTTTTCAAAAGTAGGATCATAACATATATTTTACTTTGAACTCCCTCTTTAACGTGGCTATCTTTCCAGGGTGGTTCATGCAGATCTGTTCACATATTAGGAGCAGATAACACAATTGACTACTTACCCCTCTCTTCTTAAAATATTCTCTCTGGGTTTTTCTTTCTGCCTTTTTTTTTTTTTGGAACTTTGCAAATACTGTTTACTTCACTGAAACCTGGAGATGGGGAAAAGTTATGTGAAAGTCTGGGACACCAAGCCTAGGAGTGCATATTGACAAGGGCGATGTACAGGGACAGGGTGCTGAGGGCCAGCAGTGCCGTCCAGCTGCCCGGGGAACAGAGGTGGACGAACATCTCCATGACAAAGGCCTTGTAGATGCTAAGGAACATCAGTAGGAGGACTGCTGGCTGGAAAGTGTAGTAAAGGTCATAGCATGTGATCATCCACACCTGGGCAGATGCGACGACCAGACAGATGTTGGAGTCAATGCTCATCTGCATGTATTTCCAGTCAAACTCAGTGCCCGAGCTCCAACCCAGAGGGTGATGTAGCAGGACATAATGAACTTGGCGGTGGTCCAGCCCAGAGTAGCAACCATGATCTTGTATTTCCCCCTTGCCGGCATTCTGGGACAGGAAAAGGTTTAGGCCTATCAGGTCTGCCACAACCACGCTGGCCTTTATGAACTCCCCAGTGAAGTCATAGATGCTGCCTTCCCAGCTGGGAAAGAAAGTGGCCAGGAACAGCATCTTGCACAGCTGCACGAACGGATAGGTGACCCCGGCCTGGACGCGCTTCCAGAAGGCGCTGTACTTGGACAGCCTGCTGCACTTGTAGGTGATAAAGTAGGGGAGAAGGCCAGGGCAAAGCAGCCCCCAAAGTGGAATAGTGTCATGGCGCCGGCTGCCCAGCCCGCCGGAGTGCGCCTCTCTGCCTCGGAGGCCTGGCGCCTGAGCCTGGGCCTGGCGCCTGAGCCTGGCGCCCACCTTCCTTCTGCATCTTTTTTCTTTTCCTCTGGGTGACTCTAAAGTTTAGTCCCTTTTCTTTCGCCCTTCTTTTCCTTCTTCTTCTATTCCCTTGCCTCTAGAGCTTATCCATCTATATGCTAACAACTCCCAGACTTACTTCACTCTTTACCTGGAACACTGCAATTTTCTCTATTTTCAATTTGCTTTGTTGTTAGTTTTAAGCCTATTGGAGGATGTATATTTGCATTTGCTTATACTTACAAAAAGAAAGTCTGGAAGGAAGTTAATGAAAGGGGTTACCTGTGTGTGGTGGTGGGAAGTGGAGGGAATTGGGAATAAACTAACCAAGATCAAAGGCACCAGCCTTGAGATTACCAAGAGTAATTGGGAGAACTTGGGTTTGGCCTGTGGTCTTGTCTTTCCTTTACGGATGAAATAGAGGTGACAGAAGAAATGTAATGAACTTGGTGGGGAGAGGACCACAAGGCCTTAAAACCTAGTCTGAGGCTTAGCTGTTCCAGTGGGGTACCTGTGCCTGTTTCCTTGGGGCAGGGGAGGGGTAAATTATCCACAAGCTTTCTTCCCCGTCCAGGTGAATTCCCCAAGGGCAGCTGCAAAGGCCCTGTAAATAAAGCAGGCGGCAATCTACCGACATAGCCCACCCTTTGCAAGCTCTTCTCCTGGCTAAGGATAGGGCAGCCTGCCCTCCGCCTAAATGGGAATGTTGCACGTCGTAAGTTTCCTTCCCCTTCGCTTCCATAAAGTGATCCTCCCATTAAACAAAAATAGATATTCAACCTTCCTATTATAAAACTTATCAAACACGTCAAAACTGAGAGAATGGCGTAATGAACCACCTTGAATGAATGGTAAAATGAACCCCTGATTCAATAATTATTGACATTTTGCCATATATGCTTTACCCTTTTCTTCCTTCCTTCCTTCTTTTAAAAATCAGGTAACAAAATATCAGTGTTTAATGGCAAACAGTCGGGGGGGGGCACTTTTTCTTCTTCTTTTCCTCTGTTTTTTTTTTTTTTTTTTTT
>NW_006787038.1:1308165-1333721 GCF_000442215.2 Lipotes vexillifer
TACGCGGGCCCCTCACTGTTGTGGCCCCTCCCGTTGCGGAGCACAGGCTCCGGACGCGCAGGCTCAGCGGCCATGGCTCACGGGCCCAGCTGCTCCGCGGCACGTGGGATCTTCCCAGACCAGGGCAGGAACCCGTGTCCCCTGCATTGGCAGGCGGGCTGTCAACCACTGCGCCACCAGGGAAGCCCTTCCTCTGATTTTTAAAGAGCAAATACCTAAAGTCCTACCATTTCAACCCTAAATTCTTACAAACATATCTGAAAATTTAAGACCTTTTCTTACTATTATCACCTTTAACAAATTTAACATTAATTCCTTAGAATATTATTAATTCCTTAGAATACGCTAATACCCAGTCTATATTCAAATTTACCACAAAATTAAATGACTAAAGACATAAAGAATGCCAGATCGGAGTTGCAAATGAAACCAGAGAAGCTAGCATCAGCCCAGCAGCCCTCTCAGCACAGGTCTCTGAGAAATGCCAGTGTCCAGGAGTGAGGGGCATTCTTTGGGTAAAGCTAGTAGCTCTTATCGAGCACTTACTGTGGACCCCCCTGTGCTATGGCTTCTGACTGGAAGAGATGACATTAGCTCTCTGTGTGTCTTAGCTCACTGTTACTGAACATAATGCCTACATAGAGTAGACACTCAACTAATTGAGATGTGAATTGATCATCATACCTCCCTGGTGTTAAGTGTTTCTTTGCAGCGAAGGAGTGACTTCACTGTTTAATTCAATCATTCGAATAAAGCAGATATTATTATCCCTATTTTACAGAGGAGGAAACTGAGGGTCAGACTTGTCTAAGTTCCCTAAACTAGAAAGTAGAGGAGCTGAGCTTCAACTCAGATTAGACTGACTCAGAGTCTGAGTGGTCCTCTGTCTTAGTAATCGCCAAGGGACACTGATAGGGGTAGTAAAGGCCTGAGTCCGGAGTAGAGTCCTGGGCAAAGAGAGGGTAAAAGGACGGGGCGGGGAGGGGGGAAGGAGAAAGGAACAAAGAAAGGAAGCCAGGAGATTATGATGTCATGGAATTAAAACTAGCAGCCATTGGATAAAGAGCCATGGTATACAGTGAACACAGGTATTTGTTCTGCTGTCGAATGAATGAGAAGCTTTTGAACCTCAACCCTCAAACTCTTGAGTCAGGTCCATGGACATCACTATGTACTGAGAGCTAGCCCAGGATCTGGCCCATACTAGGAGCTCAAATATCTGTTGAATGAATGACAGTGCATGAGTGAATGTGTGAGTAAATGAATAACTGAATAAATGATGGACTAATATGTAAATTATTTAATAAGGCATTGAGTGGCTGCATTAATTGAATGACAAATGGATGAATTCTTCAAATATCTATAGAAGGAGAATGAAGTGGGAAGACAACTAAATCTAACAGCAGCATCATGTCCAGAGCATTTTATCATGAGACCTGTGCTAAGAACTTCATAAGCAGTTTTTCATTTAATTCTCAGAGCAAACTCTCCAGTACTATTATCATTCTTGAAGTGAGGAATTAGGTCTGGAGATGTAAGAAAACTTGTTCAAGGGCACATAGGCACAGAGCTGGAATTTTAACCCTGCCATTACGCTCCAAAGCTCAGGCTTTTCACTATACAGTCAGTGTTCAATCAATATTACTTCACTCAATACCGGACTTGTTTTTTGTAGCTGATCCAAATACAGGTGAACCACCACTTATACAGCCCCTGGAAAGCTGTAAATTTAAACAGTTAATTACTTATCTCAGCTCATTATGTAAAGGAAGCTGTCCTATTGTATGCCCCTTTATAAGTGAAGGATTACCCTGAACTCATCTGCTTCCTAAATCTGAATTTTGTTCAAAGCAAGGTATATATTAACTAAAGATATCTACTTGTAGGAATTGGTTTAATTATTGCTGGGGATCTGGGATTTTTGGTGTTTGGACAGCTTATGATGAGGCCCTTAATTTTGTGACACCTCATCTTAATGGTTTAAATAAAGGTAGATTAAAATGTACTAAATCCAGAATCCATTAAAGACAAGATATGTTCAATATATGTAAAAATAAGCAGATTTCTTCATGATAAAAAAACCCGCCGTAAGCCAAGTACAATTATAAACCACAAACTCAGAAAAAAATATTTCTAGTTTTCCTGTCGTAGGCCAAGGGCTGTCTTTATATAAAACTCTCTTTAATCAATAAGGTCTATAACCAAATAGCAAAATGGGGCAAAGGATATTCACAGGAAAGGAAATATAAGTGGCTCTTAAATGGATGAAAGATGCTCTCTTTTGATCATAATGAAAATTGTAAATTAAAACCACACTGAGAGACTAAGTTTTCACCTGTTTGGCAAAGATAAAAAAAAATGTGATGACGCGCTATGCTGGCTTAGGGGTAGGAAGACTACACTCATACTTTGTTTTGGGGGGAATAAACTGGTACAACCTCTACGAAGAGAAACTTGGCAAAATCTATCTAAAGTACTATATGCATACACTTTGAAGGTGTAGTTACACCTACACATGTGCAAAATTATGTATGTGCAAGGTTACCAATTGTAGCATGGTTTAAGAGCAAAAGAAGGAAATGACCTTAAGGTTCATCAATAGAGGACTGGATAGGGACTTCCCTGGTGGTGCAGTGGTTAGGAGTCTGCCTGCCAATGGAGGAGACGTGGGTTCGATCCCTGGTCCGGGAAGATCTCACATGCCGCTAGAGCAAATAAGCCCTTGCGCCACAACTACTGAGCCTGTGCTCTAGAGCCTGCGAGCCACAACTACTGAAGCCTGTGTGCCTAGAGCCCACGCTCCACAACAAGAGAAGACACCGCAATGAGAAGCCCACCCGTGCACTGCTATGGAGAGTAGCCCCTGATCGCCGCAACTAGAGAAAGCCCACGTGCAGCAACGAAGACCCAATGCAACCAAAAATAAATAAATAAATAAATTTAAAAAAAGCAAGGTACATAAGAGTAGTATATTACATTTATGTTTTAAAGAAAGGACAAAAATGCTCTCTGAGAGATTTGCTTCTTTATACATAACAGATCTCTGGCATGATACCTTAGAAACGATGTTGGTTGCTTTTTTTTCCCTTAATACATCTTTATTGGAGTGTAATTGCTTCACAATACTGTGTTAGTTTCTGTTGCACAACATAGCGAATCAGCCATATGCATACACATGGCTCCATATCCCTTCCCTCTTTTTAAAATTTATTTATTTTATTTATTTTTGGCTGCATTGGGTCTTCATTGCCGTGTGCGGGCCTTCTCTAGTCGCTGAGAGCGGAGGCTACTACTCTTCGTTGCGGTGCGCAGGCTTCTCATTGCGGTGGCTTCTCTTGTAGCGGAGCATGGGCTCTAGAGTGCAGGCTCAGTAGTTGTAGCAAATGGGCTCAGTAGTTGTGGCGTACGGGCTTACTTGCTCTGCAGCATGTGGGCTCTTCTCGGACAAGGGCTCGAACCTGTGTCCCCTGTATTGGCAGGATTCTTAACCACTGTGCCACCAGGGAAGCCCTCCCCTCCCTCTTGAGCCTCCCTCCCACCCTCCCTATCCCACCCCTCTAAGTCATCGCAAAGCTCCAAGCTGATCTCCCTGTGCTATGCTTCTGCTTCCCACCAGCCAACTATTTTACATTCAGTAGTATATATACATCGATGCTACTCTCACTTTGCCCCAGCTTCGCCCTCCTACCCCATGTCATCAAGTCCATTCTCTATGTCTACCTCTTTATTCCTGCCCTGCAACTAGGTTCATCAGTACCTTTTTTTTTTTTTTAAGATTCCATATATATGCGTTAGCATATGGTATTTGTTTTTCTCTTTCTGACTTACTTCACTCTGTATCACAGACTCTAGGTCCATCCACCTCACTACAAATAATAACTCAATTTCGTTTCTTTTTATGGCTGAGTAATATTGCATTGTATATATGTGCCACATCTTCTTTATCCATTCACCTGTTGATAGACATTTAGGTTGGTTCCATGTCCTGGCTATTGTAAATAGTGCTGCAATGAACATTGTGGTGCATGTCTCTTTTTGAATTATGATATTGGTTGCTTCTGAAAAGAGAAACTGTAGAAAGGGAACAGGGCTGAAATTTGAATCTTTAATACTTTAGTAAATTCCTGAACCAATATTTACAAGCATTTTGAATAATATACAGTGGTACTGTGGTCCCTCCCTACCTCAGCCCCCCCAACCCCATCCTAAGACCCCCAGTGGATGCCTGAAACCGCAGAGAGTACCGAACCCTATATATACTATGTTTTCCCCTATACTAACTAGTTGGGTAGCATCTACAGCGTGGATAGGCTGATGGGAGGGATGATTCACTCACTTCCCAGGTGGGACAGAGCCAGGGGATGAGAGATTTCATCACGCTACTCAGAACAGCGAGCAATTTAAAACTCATGAATGTTTGCTTCTGGAATTTTTCATTTAATATTTTTCCACTGCAGTTGACCCACAGGTAACTGAAACCAAGGAAAGCAAAACTGCAGATAAGGAAGGACTACTGTATTATTATTTAGATATCATTTATGTATATAATACATAGGCACATATTTAATATATATTAGTCAAAAGTAAAGTATTTAACACAGAATAAAGATATGCACAGAGAGACTAGAAAAATATACATGTGTATATGCACAGAAAAAGCTGAAAATATACAGAAAAAGAACTGGGCAGTTGTTTTAGGTCTCATAATGAGGAGAATGGGTTTGGGACTAAAAGGGAGGACTGGCTCAATTTACTCTATTTTTTACTCTGTACCTTTTGGGTCTTTTGTAAAGACAAAGTTTAATTTGTGTAGTCTAAGAAAAGAAACTAGATTAGAAAGAAATGTACCAAGATGTTCACAATAGCTGTCTTTAGATAATGAGATTATAGGTGATTTTTCCTTCTTAATACTTTACTTTTAAAATTCTCCCAATTATTCATTTTCCCAATTAGTCTATAAATAAGACCCTTACTTTGGTAATGGGAGCGCCAACAAACCTTTTTATCACTAGAATTTCTTTTTAAAAAATACTTTAAAAGATTCTATTAGCCTTTTAAAGAATTTTAAATTATCTTCATTGCCTGTATTAAATGATAGCAAGTAATACAGACTCCTTATAAAATGTCAAAAGACACAGAAAGCTATGTGGAAAGAAAAAGTTATCTCGTAATTCCATCTCCTTCTACAAAATCACCACTATTGTCTGAAACTTTTAAAATACTGCATTTATATTAAGAACTTAAAAATAATTTCAGATTCACTGGAGAGCCTGAGAACTGGAATATACTTGCTTTGTGCCAAGCACAGTCCTAAACGCTTACGTTTATCTTATTGAATCCACCCAACAACTCTGGGGGTAAACGAACTCTCTGGCGTAAATGTTAGGCCCCAGTAACCACTAAATCAGGGCTCTGAGGTTTAAACAATTTGCCTAAAGCCATACTCTAGTATGGGGCAGGGTTGGCATTCAAATCCAAGTCCAGGAGGCGTCTAAACCACTGCCTCAGGCGACTGCCATCATGGTGGGTGGGGCTGGTGTGCTTAAGATGCAGGGACTGGACTTGAGTTCACTTCGGGTGGCCCCCTCATCCAGCTTTCCTGAGGATGGATGTTTGATAAACGAGGTTTGACTTAGGTGATAAGTGTAGGGTTCATGATCGGCAGAGGAGATGATTAGTGGAGCTGGGGCATAACCGACACTGGGGGGCATTTTACAGTGGTAGTGAGGGGTAAGGCGATAAAGAGGAGAGGTGGGTGGAACTGAAGCCCGGGAGAAGCTGTTAGCCCCAGCACTCCAAAGGGTTAAGGCTGGGCAGGAAAGCCCCTGGGGGGAGCTACCACCAAAGGCTGCAATCTGGCAGCCCTCACCTCCCCCACCAGAGGGAAACTGGACGGGCGGATAGGACTAGTTCCTCCGGGATTATCTGAGGCCTCTGGGCTGAGGTGAGCTGCGGGGAGGGACGGAAGCCCCAGGTACCACATGTCCTTACCTTCCTGCTGGGCTCAGAAAACCAGGTGTCCTGGGATAGGTGCCCTGGTCCCAGACAGAAGCATCTTTGGCCCAGGCACACTTTGGGAGTGAGAGGTGCTGAGCCTCAAGCCTGGGGGATGCTCAGAGAAAGGTGGGGATGGAGGCCTTTCTGGAAGGGAAGGGGGCCTGCACCTAGGTGGGGGCAGTGAGTTCTCCAGCCTCCCTATCTCTTGGGGGCCAGGGATGGGGGAGCTGCCTCAGAAAGAGATGCATCTTGGGGGTTCAGAGAGCCCCAAGTCCTCTAACAAACTCCCCAAGGCTAGTTTCCCGGCTCCAGCTTCGCTCTCGCACCCCCCTCCCCCTCTTAGCCAGGCCACAGACTTTCCTTAGGTCTTTCTATCTAAACCTCCTCCCCTCCCTTTCCCCTCCCCCCAAATTCTTTGGAAATCTTTCGACTTTCTTTCAAGTTTTCCTTGGGCAGTTTGGGGTCCGTTTCAGAGCTAGGTCAGGGAGCTTTAACACCCACAGCTGGGTAGAGTGGACAAGACAATAGCTGCTATCACTTTACCATTGGAAGTGACCCCCGAATTTGCACTTCTTTCATCTTGGGACCAGAGCACTTGAGGGTGGGCGATTTCCTGGGGGGAGTGGCTTAAGCCGCTTCTCCAACGGCCAGTTGGCTGTAGACGGTCCATGCTCAATGGTCCACCACAGATATGAAACCAGTTCTGGAGTGAGAGTGGCGCTCAGCTGGGGACACTGCCCACAGGGTGACTTAAATGTCCCAAGCTGGAAGGTGGAGAGAGAAGCGGACGCCCCCTGGGCTCTGGGCCACCCTCGAGGTCAGTAAACTAGGAAGTTTCCTCAAAATTAGGAAGGGTGGGTGCCTCGAGCAGTTTGGAGATCCCAGGGGAATGAGGGGGTGGCCTTGGGACACTAGAGGGCTCAAGGGTCATAGAGTGACTCTGAAGATGCCGTGTGTGTGTGTGTGTGTGTGTGTGTGTGTGTGTGTGTGTGTGTGTGTGTGGACAGGGGACGCATGAAAAGTCAGCCCTGGACTACTGTTGCACTCAGCACAGATGTAATCGCCGCTCTTCAACTTAATCAATGTGTGTACAAACCGCGATGTCTAGTTCTTGCCTTTGAAATCTAAGGCTAGCATTTCCATCCAAGAAATCAGAGCTACAGCAAATTACATTTTTGTCCCTTGAATGAGAGAAGGATCATTGAATGGATCTCGTGATATTTCAGGCTTTAAACGTAACCGAGAGGCAGCAATGAACAATGCCTCGTCACAGCTAATACCATCCACCGAGTTGGCTTTCTTTTGCATCTGGATCTATCACACCGCGTTTTTCTCTTTCACTTTCGCAGGAGGCAAAATGGTAAAGGTTTAAGCAGAAAGCAAAGTTTCCGGGAAAAGCAGATGCTGGTGTTTTTTTTTTTAAATATAATGACCAGAGTCTACTGCTAGCGACAATAAGGTCGTTTTAAAATTCCTCCTGATGCACTTATATACTGCCCGCCTATCTCCCCTCCCCACCCTACACAATGGTCTGGCCTTAGCCCCTCCCCAGACTCCCGGTGTTTCCCCAGTTGGGTCCCTTGTCTCAGATACCCCCAGCCAACCAGCTCTCTCCCCAACTATCCAGGGCCTCCTGGCGGCTCGCTCCGCTTCCCCTCGTGGGCCTCGCTGCCCATTCTCCTTCCTTTCCAGGCGCGTGGTACCCTAGAGCTACTCAGCTTGGGAACTACCGAGGCATGATTGACTGGGTGGCCTCAGGCCCACCCTGGTGCCCCCAGACCCTCCTGCTGCCCTTGGTTGGTGGGAGGTTCCTTGGGAAGTCACAGCCAAGGGACTTGCCTGCCAGCCAGGACCTGTGGCCGCCCACGCCCCGCGAGGCCTCCTGGCCACCGGGGAAGAAGCCAAGATGGCTGGCGCTCCCTGGAGCCAGGGGCGCAGCCTGGGCAGCTGGGCCGGCCAGAGAGGTGTAGAGCCAGGCCGGGTGAGATGCCAGCCATGCCTCCACGGCCTTAGGCAGTCTTACTGAGGGCTGAGGCCAGTGTGGCCCTCCCTCACGCTTGTAGGGCCTGGCTGGCTACTGAGACTGCAGGGCCTGCTTTATGAGGGATGGGGAGAACACGGGGTCCTTGGTGAGCGAATGCGGAGCCCAGGATGAGCCTGGCAGGGAGGGTGTTTGTTCTAGAGGCCAGAGACTTACCAACCCTGTCAGCAGATGCTTTGGCCCTTTCTTCCCTTGCCCTGCCCAGAGCGCTGGCTCACCCCTTTTAAAATGCAAGGGACAGAGGCCAGACCTGGGCTCCGAGACCCCATCTGCTTGAAATAAGGAGACTGGGGGAGGAGGAAAGTGGGCCTTGGTGAAGGTGAGGCTTTGAATTTCCTGCAGAGTTGCCCGTGTCCATTCATTCATTCCTGGGCTCCAGAGCCCTTCTTAGGTGCCAAGATGCTGGCTGGATGCTTTCTGGATGTCCTATTTCCTCCCTTCCAACCTCAAGCCGGGGAGCCTGTGTCGCCTTGAGGGGCCCTGCCTCCTCGGTTTCATATTTCAGGTCCCTTCTAAGAGTGGTGGGGCCGGGGGAGGCCAGCTGGGCAAGACCCCTAGATTAGCTCTCACTTTCTGCACCTTATTCCACGAATGCACCTGGTAATTGTCAGATCTGCTTTGCATTGCGTTTCCAGGGAGCCATCACCAAAAAGACTGTTGCACCTGAACCCCATCAACCAATTGTCTACTTAAGTATGATTAGCTTCCCCATACTGCCTCTGGCCTTTCCCCGCTGCCCCATTCTCTCCTGGTCCAGACCCACCTGAGTTGACGCGAGGTGCAGAGCCTCTCCAGGGAGCTACTTTTTCTCAGCAAGCTTTTGAGGAAAAAAGAAGTAGGGTATTACCTACTCACATCTCCTCTCACCTCTTTGGGGAAGAGGAAGGAATGAGTTAGGGTGGGGTGGGGTGGGACTGGGATGAGAAGAGTAGGTAGGGTGGGACGGGGAAGGGGAGGGAGGAGGGTGGGGTTTGCGCAGGAAGACGTGTGGTCTATCTGGACGTGTTGGCAGGTATCTGGATACTACAGCGGGAATTCAGGCAAGTCAACTTTACCTTTCTGGACCTCAATTTCCTTATCTGTAAAATGGCCAGCTTTGTCTCGAAGCCCCAAGAATCCATGTGTTTCTGCATCCTTTGGATAATAAGCATTTTGGGCCCTGTATTTCCCTGTATGGTGGAATTACAGGGGTTAGGAGGGGAGCTCTGGAGTCAGATTGTTTAGGTTTTGTAGTTTTAATAGCTTGTGGTCTTGGGAATGTTATTTAACCCCCAAGCCTCCATTTCTCTATGTGTGAACTAGAAGTAGCTATCCTAGTGAAGGTGCAGGTGTGATGGAGTTGTAATTCATGTAGAAGGAAAGTGAGAACCACATATAAATATTACCTCTGAAAAGCCTGAAGTCCAAACGCTCACCCAATGCAAAGCCCACAGAAACCTGTAATCATTTAAGGGAACATTGTGCCCTCCTCCTGGTGTGGAAGGGCAGGAAGAATCACCCACACAATTTAATTATCCCTTCTTATTGTTTTGAGATTTTGGTTGAATTACCTAAATGTACATAGTAAGCAGTAGGTGAATGGTGGTTATTTTCATAATTTTGTTTGTAAAGTATCTAGCAGAGCAGAGCTCTCATTTATATGCATCTGTATAGCAGCGTTTACAAATGATATGCAAGAAAAACAAAACCCCCAGCATCTTTGTTGTCTGCCGGAATGAAAAAGCTCTTCTGTGTTTACAGTTTGCTCCTCAGAGCTCAATTTTTTATCGCATATGGAAGTGCTCTCGGTGAAGTTTATCTCCTGAGTCCAAAAAACTAACAGTTTTTTAAAAAGTAAATATGAAGTATATAAAAGATGAACAGATTAAAAGCCCAATTCCAGGGTCAGATAATGTGGGACAAATAGAAATCTGGTGAGAGGTTAGACCAGGTTTGTCACAATAAACACATTAAAAAAAAAATCTACAAGCAAGAAATTTTTATCCAAAGGTGATTCTGATTACCAGTTTTTAAAAAGCTTTCTTTTTTATGGTTACCAAGTAAAATTCTGGTGGTAAGCCTTTGGTTCTTTAAAAACTTTTTTTCAACTTTACTGAACCATAATTTACACCCAAATGCATCCCTTGTAAGTGCACAAAACCCTTTCCTTTTAGGTGTGCAGTTTGATGAGTTGACAAGTGTATACACCCAAACACAATTTTTAAACCTAAGGCTAATCTAAAGGAATTTATTAAAATCTGAGAACAAAGATCTGAGAAAGGATAATGGTCTCCTTTTAAATTTAAAAAGTGTCCACAAAGGAATATTACTCTGCTTTGCAACACAACACGGAAAACCTACCAGTAATTAGGATGATTAGTTTGAATTGAAAGGTGGCTGGCATTTTAAACTGGAGGCCCTAAAGAGCATCTGGTTTCAACTACTGGCTGCACCACTTAGGCCTGGGGCAAATTGGGCAAATGAGCCTAAATTTGATTGTCTCAGTTTTTTCACCTGTAAATTGGGAATAATGGTAGTACCCATCTTAAAGTTCCGCTGCCAGGACTGGGAAAGCACATGGCAAATAGTAAACCTTAGTTATTAGATCTATGTCAGCACAGTGGCTAGGCTGCTACTACCTCCTTGAAAAGACTAACTTTATCCCAGGGCACCAGTTCTCAAACGTTTTGGTCTCAGGACACGTGTATGCTCTTAAAAATTGAAGACCCTGAAGAGCTTTTGTTTATATAGGTTACATCTGTCAACATGTTACATTCAAAATTAAAATTTAGACATTTAGAAAAGATTTCTTTATTAAAAAAACACACCTGTTACATAGTAACAAATAATAGTTTTTGTGAGAAATAACTTTGCCAGAACCAAAAAAATGTAGTGAGAACAGTGCATCTTTAAAAATTTTTCAAATCTCTAATATCTGGTTATCAGAAGATAAGTAGATTCTTATCTGTCTCTATGTTCAATCTGTTGTGATACATTATTTTGGTAGAAGTACATGAAGAAAATCCAACTTCATCCAGACACATAAATCGACAGAGGAGCAGTTTTTTTTTTTTTTTTCCTTTGGCTTTGCCACCACGGGGCTAGGCGGGATCTTAGTTCCCCAACCAGGGATCGATCCTACGCCACGGCAGTGAAAGTGTGAAGTTCTAACCACTGGACTGCCAGAGAATTCCCAGAGGAAGTGTATTTTGGTAGCATTTTCAGTGGATATTCTTTGACAACTACACCGAAACTCGACAGGTGGTAGTTCCTCAAAGCTTAGTTATAATGCAGAATCTGAAATAATATCCAGGAACTTTTGTACCGTATTATATTAAAAATCCGTTGCTTTGTTTTATACTTTGAATGGATCTTTTACCTGTGCCATCCCATTGGTTATTTGGGAAATACAGTTCATTGAGTGATGAAAATCTTCAAATGTTGAACATTCCATTATATAGTATAAAAAGTTACATGTCTTAGTGTCACCACTGGTCCCATCAGAAAAATCTTTTAAGTATTGGGATGCTGTCAGGCTCACTGTAGTGGATACAAGTTTTCCAAAATTCTAATTTTCAAATGAAAGCTCAAAAATTTTCACTGGCCATAAATAGGAGTTTTCCTTGAAGTGACAGCCTCACCTTATTCATTTTTGAGAAAATGTCTGTCAAATATATCCAAGTCTAAATGACTAATGCCACTTAATTTTTCTTTCAAGTAAAAGTGGTATTCCATGAAAAAGCGGCTAGTTCATCATGCAACCCAAACAATTGTCACTCATTCATTATGCACCAGTGTGCAGCAGAAGTCCTCTATGAGCACTCCCCATTTTGTCACTCCCAACATTGAAGTCACGTATTTAAGGGTTATGATTTTAAAAAATAATCATCTTTGTTGCTGCATCAAGGACATTTTGGAGTAATACTAGCTTTCTTTTTCCCAACTGTGGCTACATCATGGGGTAGAACACAGTGATTTCTAGTTTAATTCATGCTGAGGTACTAGCTGTACTCCAGCGTTAACACGATGAAAAAGGCAAATCATAGTGTTGTTATCTTAGTATTATTATGAAAACAGTTTAACTTGCAGCCCCTCAGAAAGTCTCAGAGAACCCCAAGGGTCTCATTTATATCCACAATAATCCTGTAAGGTAGATACTTTTATTATTGTCCCCATTTTAACAGAAAAGGAACCAGAAACACAGAGAGGTTGAGTGACTTGCTCAAGCTAATATCAGAACCAGGATTCAAAGCCATTCTCTAAGGCCAAGCTCTTCCTTTGTACCACTGAGTAATTAAACAAACTCCAGGAGGCACGTAGCCATTACCTGCTATGGGGGGATGGGAATAGATAGGCGCTATCTTGAGGGAGAAGGCAGAGGAGTGGATAAGGCACCATTGCTGGGTATCATCTGGGTGCCTTGGCTGACCTCTGCCCTCTCTCCTTTGCCCTGGTAGGATGACATCCCGGGAGCAGCTGGTGCAGCAGGTGCTGCAGGAGCTGCAGGAGGCAGTGGAGTCCGAGGGCCTGGAGGGTCTCGTTGGTGCTGCTCTGGAGGCCAAGCAGGTCCTGTCTTCCTTCGCTCTCCCCACCGGCCGGGAGGGAGGCCCCGGCCCCCAGGTGCTGGAGGTGGACTCGGTGGCCCTGAGCCTGTACCCAGAGGATGCTCCCCGGAACATGTTGCCGCTGGTGTGCAAGGGCGAGGGCAGCCTGCTGTTCGAGGCGGCCAGCATGCTGCTGTGGGGCAACGCAGGCCTCAGCCTGGAGCTGCGGGCCCGCACGGTGGTGGAGATGCTGCTGCACCGGCACTACTACCTCCAGGGCATGATTGACTCCAAGGTGATGCTGCAGGCCGTGCGCTATTCCCTGTGCTCTGAGGAGTCCCCGGAGATGACCAGCCTGCCGTCCACCACGCTAGAGGCCATCTTTGATGCGGACGTCAAGGCCACCTGCTTTCCTAGCAGCTTCTCCAACGTGTGGCACTTGTACGCCCTCGCCTCCGTCCTTCAGCGCAACATCTACTCCATCTACCCCTTGCGCAACCTCAAGATCCGGCCATACTTTAACCGCGTCATCCGGCCCCGCCGCTGCGACCACATGCCCGCCACGCTGCACATCATGTGGGCCGGCCAGCCGCTCACCAGCCAGCTCTTCCGCCACCAGTACTTTGCACCCGTGGTGGGGCTGGAGGAGGTGGAGGCTGAAAGTGCCAGCCCCGGCCTGGCCCCGACTCCCACTGCCCTGGTCCCGCTGCCCCCGCTCGCCAAGACCCTGGAGCTGCTCAACCGGGAACCTGGCCTCAGCTACTCCCACCTCAGTGAGCGCTACAGCGTCACCAAGAGCACCTTCTACCGCTGGCGGCGGCAGTCCCAGGAGCACCGGCAGAAGGTGGCCACCCGCTTCTCGGCCAAGCACTTCCTGCAGGACAGCTTCCACCGCGGGGGTGTCGTGCCGCTGCAGCAGTTCCTCCAGAGGTTCCCCGAGATCTCCCGCTCCACCTATTATGCCTGGAAGCACGAGCTCTTGGGCTCTGGCGCCTGCCGGGCCCTGGCCCCCAAGGAGGAGCTGGCCATGGAGGAGCTGGAGAAGCTGCCGGAGCAGCAGGTTGCCAAGGGGCTGGGGTGCTCCTCGTCGGCCATGTCAAGCCCTGGAATGGTCTTAATGCAGCGGGCCAAGTTGTACCTGGAGCACTGCATCTCCCTGAATACGCTGGTACCCTATCGCTGCTTCAAACGCAGGTTCCCCGGCATCTCCCGGTCCACCTACTACAATTGGCGCCGAAAGGCTCTCCGAAGGAACCCGAGCTTCAAGCCTGCACCAGCCCTCTCGGTAGCGGGGGCTTCCCGGCCAGCATCTGTTGGGGAAGAGGCCTTGCCCCCTTGGAAGGGTGAGGCAGGAAAAGGGGCAGGGAAAGCAACGGGTGGGGGATCACCTGCCCCCCGGGAGTTCCTACCCCTGAGGATTCCCCTGTCCCGTTGGCAGAGGCGCCTGCGCAGGGCAGCGCGCAAGCAGGTGCTCAGTGGGCACCTCCCTTTCTGTCGCTTCCGCCTCCGCTACCCGAGCCTGTCTCCCTCCACCTTTTGGGTCTGGAAGAGTCTTGCCCGGGGCTGGCCCAGAAGTCTGTCCAAGCTCCAGATACAGGCCCCCAGCTTGGGCAAAGGGGGCATGAAGGAAGCAGAGGAGAAACGGGAGAAAGAAGCTGGTAGGAATGTGACAGCTGCCATGGCGCCACCTGCAGGGACCCTGCAGATGGCGGCTTCTCCAGGAGAGGATCCAGGGAAGGCCCTGGGAGGGCCTTCCAGAGAGGGGGCCCTGCAAGAGGGGGCCACGGCCCAGGGCCGGCCCCCCAGTGGGTCCCTGTCCAGCCACCCTGTGGTGGCAGCAGCGGCAGGTGGCAGGGACGGCCAGGTGCTGGTGATGGACATGCTCGCCACCACGAAGTTCAAGGCCCAGGCCAAGCTGTTCCTGCAGAAGCGCTTCCAGTCCAAGAGCTTCCCCTCCTACAAGGAGTTCAGTGCCCTCTTCCCCCTCACCGCCCGCTCTACCTACTACATGTGGAAGCGTGCCCTCTACGATGGCCTCACCCTGGTGGATGGCTGACAGGGAGGTATGAAAGGGGCTGGGAGGAAGGAGGACCCCTTTGGAGAAGGTCAGAGACCTGAGTTGCACCCCCCTGGCTTGGCCAGGATCCCTTTTGCTCTCACAGCATCGACCCTGAATCCAAGGGCAGCTTCGTGTTGTTTCCCAGCTCCAGGGCAGAGAGAGCCAGAGATCAGCCATCTTGGCCCCCTGCAGAGAGCTACAGGACCAGAGATATTCTCTTCAGTTGTTGACCATTCTTATTTTTATTACTGTGTCTTGGTTTTAGTCTTTTGATTTAAGTGCGTTGGCTGGGCCCCTTTGCTGGTGTTGGAAGCTGTATGTATGTGGGGACCCGAAGTGGGGTTGGTTAGCTAAAGCTGCTTTCAGCTTTGCCCCGGGACAAAAGGAGTATTGTAGCATGGCCGTCTGTCCCATTGGGTAGAATATATGTCTTCAGTTCCTTTTGGGGGTTGGCACCCCCCTTACTCAAAGATGTTTCCCAGAGGAACATTAAGAGATCAGATGTGGAGCAGGTCATGGCTTCTGCCTGGTGCCCCTAACGGAGAGGGTGCCAGGCTCAGTGTGAGCAGAAGCAGGGATGTAGAGAAAGAACCAAGTTGGCCTCTAGGGGATCACTGAAGGCTGGCCTGTCCATTGTGAGGAGTATGGTAAAGGACTCGGAGAGAGGGCCTTGGGTCTCTACTTGCTGGTGCTTGGTGCATCTGCTGTGGACCCCGCAGTCCTTGGCCAGCCCGGCTGGCCGTTGGGGACCCCAGTTTTTCTGTTGAGCTCCTTCTCAGAGTCTGTGCCCCATCTCCAGTGAGAGACCACACAGTGGCCAGGCAGGCAAGAGACTGAATTTGCATTGTCCAAGAGTGAAGTTGGAAAACCAAAGAAATAAAGTGATGTGGTGCTCACAGCCCTTGGTCTCTGGTATTTGTTTTGTCCTATGTGACTGCCCATTCCCACGTTCCCTTTTGGTCTAAGGAGCAGAGAGTGACCATTTCTCTCCCTTGATGTTCCCAGGTCTAGGACTTGGAGGATGGAGGGGATTACTCTGGGGTTTCTGCTTAGAACTGCTTATTGACCTTGGGTGTTCTTCCCTCTGGGGGCAGGGCTATGGCTGCCTGGAAAGATACTTCCCAACAATGGGAGAAAACTGGCCAACTCACTGTGCTCAGAGGCCAGGCCAGCATGAGGGTCAAGTCTGTGTCAGGCTTCTATTCAGTCCTTGTGATGTGCCCCGGCAGGCTAGGCCCAGCCACAGGTAGGGAAACTGAGCTTCAGTGTGGTTCACTCACACGCCCCCTCCAGCAGGACTGAGTATTAAGGCCGGGCCTTCGCTTGTTGGGATGCCACATCCTTGGGGAAGACATTCCCTTAGGCCCTTTCTCCCTGTGTCTAGGTGTTCTGCAGTAGCTGTCATCCTCATGGTCTTGGGGAGTCATTCTTGGTTCTGCTATTTTTTGACCCCACATCCAATCCGTCAGCGAGTGCTGTTGACTCTGACTTTAAAGTATGCCCAGAATCCTCCCCTTCATGCTGCTGCCACCACCATCTCTCCTGGCCCACATCTCAGGTTCTACCTGCCTCCTCCTTCCACTCTTGTCCCACACAATCCACTCTCCAGGGGCAGCCAGAGAGATCTTTAAGTGAAATCTGATTCTGTCACTTTCCTGTCTGAAAGGTGTCAGTGGCTTCCCTTCACTCTTAGAATTCCATGCACTGCCTTACAAAGTCCTTCATAAACTGGCCCCTGACTATCTTTCCTGCCTCTGGTCCCTCTGTTGCCTTTACCCACCACATCCAGCCACATTGGCTGCCTCAGATCTTGAATGTGCTACGCTTACTCTCCCTTTAAGGGCCTTTGCATCTGTTCCTTTGGCCTAGAGTGCTTTTCCCTGTTATTTTTACAGGGCAGGCTCCTTAACATTCAGATATGAGTCACTGCCGCATATCCCTTCTACATTCTCTACATGGTGCCTATTCCCATCTGTTTTTGTTGTTTATTTGCTTATTTGCTTATGTCCCCCCCACCCCCCCACCTCCTTACGGCGTAAACTCCGTGAAAAGCAGGGCTCTTCCCTGACTGGCTTACACCACTGTATTCCCAGCAGGTAGATCAGTTTCTGACACACAGTTGGTGCTACAATTTGTTGAAAGAAGGAATGAATGAAACAGGGCCACTGTGATGTCCTGCTGTTATTCTTTGACATTTGTTTTTTTTTAAATCAAACCTAATCCTAACTATTTCTCATTGTCCATATTTCTCCATCCCTGCAGCTACCACCTCATGTAGGCCAGCAGCTGCTCTCATCTCTGATACTTGAATGGTTTCCAAATTGACTCTGCCTCCACTCAAACTATTCCAGCCCCCCCGACAAAGTCCAGAATGATCTCACTGAAACCTAAATCTGACTTGTTACTAGATTTCCCATTACCCTTAGCACAAAATCCAAATGCTAATGAGGCCCCCCAGCTTGATCCCTACCAACCTCTAGGCTTATTTTTCCCCACTGACCCCTCATGCTGTAGCCCTCATCCAGACTGACCTTGCCTCCTACCTGCTTTTCCAGGAATCATGCAGCATTGTTATGGCATTGTCTCTGCCTGTCTTTCTCTGCGGGGTCTCCACTGAACCCCCAGCGCCGATGTAGTCGCTTGGTAGTCCCTTAACGTTTAGTGAAGAGATTGGACAAGTGATGTTCCTGCCTGGCCTGCGATGGCTACCTACAGCCAGCAGGTGGCACTCTGGCGCAGCAGGAGACAAAGTTTGGGCTCCCAGTAGGAAACAGTATCATGCTGTTTCCAACCACAGCCTACCACCCTTACTGCCTCAGCTGTCAGAGGGTGGCAGCATCTTCCGTCCTGTGAAATGCCCTGGTTGGAGCTCAGATTCTCCTGTTTGCTCCCTTCCTGCACTGTCAGAAACAGCAGATCTGATACCTGGAGCAGTGTCTCACAATGGGGTCTAAAAACCACCTGGATCTCAGTCCCTGGGGGAGCTTGTTAGGAGTGTGGATTCCAGGGCTCCACCTGGACCTACTGATCTAGACATTGGAGAAGCAATATATGCACAGGAGCGAGGTAGGCTACCTTGCTGTGCCTCACTTTCTCTATAAATGGGATTATAGTAACACCTATAGTATAGTATGTTGCACGTAGTAATGCTCGGTGAGGATTTACTATTGGTAACAATGATGTCCAGTCTGAGAACCCCTGGGAATCTAATTCCTGTTTTCTAGGAGGAAGCTAATGCCTAAGGAGATTCTTGCTCAAGGTTACTCTCTAGATGATTAAAAACACTCCTGTCCCAAGATGTAAAGTTTCTTTTGTCAGAGGCCAGCACTGAGCCCAAATCCACAGGGAGATACTTTAGCTTCTGTTGGAAAAGAATTAAGAAAAATGATATGTCAATATTTATTGATTTGGAAAAGGTTTTATAAGTATGGTTATATTATTCTTCTGCAGAAAGCTGTTTCCTTTATAACCTTCTTAGAAAGGCAGAAATACCTAAGCAGTGACCATATTTGCTAAGCATACTTCATGCTGATTTTGAAGTTGACATTTGTTGAAATTATTTGTATTTTTTTGTGCCACTTTCTATCTCAGATGCAAATGTGGAAAGAAATTCCAGTGAAGTGAACAATGTTTGAATAAAGGGAGAAAACAGAATATGTGAGGTTAGCTTTTCACATTTGGTACCGTTGTAAGGTAACAACGGGTTCTAAAATTTTGAATATAAAAGCTTCACCCTAAAAAAACAATCAGGTGAAACACGAATAATTTTAAAAAATTCAGTATCCATATGTTTATCGCCTGGGGCAGGGATCCTCTATTTTGGTGGAGATCATCTTGTCTACCTTGATGCATGGGTTTGCTCCTCAAATATTTCTGAAGTCCAGCACTCAGACCCTTGGGTGACTCTTGGGCCCTGAGCATCACCTCATATCTCACCTGCCTCTCCTGGCTGTTCCACCCTTATCTCAGTCTCACCAACCACCAATCTGGGCTCACCCCCCAACACCCACCAATCTGCTCTTCTCTCAGTGTTTTGTTTTTTGTTTTTTTTTTTACCATGGTTGCTGCCAGAGTCAGGTTATCAGATGAACTGGCCAGAAAGCTGGGTGTCATCCTAGAATTTTCTCTCCTCCACATCTCCATCGCAGAAGGACCGTAGGAACACTGCAGGCTTCCAGTGTTTCCACATTGCCGGATTATCACAAGGAAGAGAATTTGATTGGTCCAGGCCATTCTCATCCTTTCTTCTGAGCACAGCTCTCATGCCAGGTTGCATCTCAAGTCTGGTCCAATCGTCTGTGGCTGAGGTGCTGGATCAAGCCTTGCTCACCAAAGGGATCTGGCAGATGTAATAGGCTCCTAGCCAGCAACCCATGATAGGCTGAGCCCTGTGCTGTAAGGTGAGGATACAGAACCATCTGACCTCAGCTCGTGTCCTCGTAAAGGCCTCGGCTTACTGGCAGCTGAGATCTGATTCAATACGACAGAGGCTTTCATACGGAATGCACAAGAAGTGCAGTGGGGTCACAAGGAAGCATATGCTGGCTTTGGCATCTCATAGCTCATCCGGACCCCCTCCCAACTTGTAGCTTCCTAGGGCCACCTCTTCTCTGAGAAATGTAGGCTGCCTGGGGGTCTCGGAAATGCCTCAATTGCTCCTCAAATGACTCTGGATGCTGGTTGTGAAAACTCACCCCAGTTTGGTGGCTGTCATGGGAGGATGGGAACTGAGGGACAGGCGCCCTGACACAAGGCAGTTGTTAAGGTGGGGCTGGGAGGCCCAGGGGGTGTGGGCGAGGGGAACCTGCTCTGGCCCTGGGTGCTGTCTGCTCATTTCACTGGTCTGACTTCCAGCAGGAAGGTTCTAGTATGATTTCCCCTCCCCAACTGAGGAGGCCAGTAGGTTGTCACTAGCAGGTTCCTAAATATTGCCGTTACTGGTTTATCTCACGGAAGGGGAGGAGGAAGCTTTCAGGGAGATGAGAAGCAGCAGAAAGTAGGTTTAACGGTATAAAAAAAATTTTCCATGGAAAATGACTTTGAAAATAGCATGAAATCTGCTTAACTCTAGCGGCTCTGCCAGGCAGAGAGAGCTGGAGGGGGACCTAGATCGGAGGGCAGCCAGGAAGAGATGGGGCAGACAGCTGCTCACGGATGGCCCTCCACTTGAGGAAACCGCAGGGATGGTGGGGGGCGAAAGGCTGCAGGTGATCCTCCCCATGCCTCACCTGGGCTAGACTGCAGCTCCCAGGATGCAGGCTGGTGGGAGGCCAGCAACAGGGAGGAGGGAAAGCACAGGCTGTGGGGAGTCAGGGAGGTATTTGGGGAGCACCTGAGCACCTTTGCGTTCTGCCTATCCCCAGCCGAGTCCGGCTCAGAAGGGTCAATGCGGTTTTATGGCTCGTACGTGTTGACAGTCAGCCAAGCTCAGTTTCTAGACCCCTTGATTTTGGGCAGAGTTCTCTGTGTCACTTAAGACAGAATTAGGGGACAGCAAGGGGGTATAGCTAGGCTACATTGCAGTACCCAGGACAGGGGCTGGTGGCTGTGGAGTCCTTTGCTCCTCAGACCTTACCTTCGTGGGGACAGGAGGGAGGCTGGTATCTTTGGGATATCCGGTACTTTAAAAAAAAATTAATTAATTAATTAATTTTTGGCTGCGTTGGGTCCTCGCTGCTGCGTGCAGGCTTTCTCTAGTTACGGTGAGCAGGGGCTACTCTTCGTTGTGGTGCGCGGGCTTCTCATTTTGGTGGCTTCTCTTGTTGTGGAGCATGAGCTCTAGGCATGCAGGCTTCAGTAGTTGTGGCACGTGGGCTCAGTAGTTGTGGCTCATGGCCTCTAGAGTGCAGGCTCAGTAGTTGTGGCGCATGGGCTTAAGTTGCTCCGCGGCTTGTGGGATCTTCCCAGACCAGGGCTTGAACCGTGTCCCCTGCATTGGCAGGCGGGTTCTCAACCACTGCACCACCAGGGAAGAGTCCAAGGGATATTCAGTACTTCATTCATTCATTCAGTCAGTCAGTCCACATTTGTTGGGGCCTAGAGGTGAGGGAGAGAAAGTATACAAAGCTTGATAAGACCTAGCGCCCCTTGGAGTGGTTTAGAAACATTGACTATATAACCGGTTCTCAATCCTAAATCCAGAGGTTCTCAGGGGTCCAGTAAGCGTAGTTTGCAATTTTATGTCTTTGTTCAGGATCTTAGATGAGAATCTGAAATCATTTTATTAGAGAGATAAAGGCAGAGGCCTTTTACAATGATAACTTCCCATTGAATGACATCTCAATGCAATAAGGCTTTGGTTTTTAAAGTCAGTCTCTTGAACCAGGGACTTGTTTTATGTTATGAGCTGTAACAGAGGGAGGCAATGATGCTATGGGGTACAGAGGGGCAAGCCTGCCTCTGCTTGAGGATTGGGGAAAGATTTCTGGAAAAGCCTCTTAAAAGGCTCATAGGATCACCCTGTGGGGGTGAGTGGGGGAGGAAGGAACTGAGGAGAATGAAAGGCCTGGAGCTGGGAAAAACCCCAAGAGAGCAGGATTTTGCTACACCCGTTGGCCCCGGCACCTTGATGAGGCCCCAAATCATCTAAAATATCAGCTTCTTAAAAATTACCATGTCATGTTGGTAGCTTGAAAATGGCCACGATGGAGTATTTCCACTACAGACCTGGCAAATTCTACAAATCAGCCAGATGTGCTGGAGCGCCCTCAGATGTCCTGTGACATCCCTTGTGGTCTTTCCTCTCCCTGGAACACTCTTCCCTAGATCTTTACAAAACTGGCTCTTGTCAGTCCCTTAAGCCAAAGTCATGTCACCTGTTCAGAGGGGCCCTCCCTGACCCCTCCACCTCACTTGGGCCCTGGTCACTATTACCACATCCCTTCATGGCCGTCATCACCGTCTGAAACAGTTGTTTTCTGCATCACTGTCCATCTCCCCCACTGGAACGCAAGCCCCCAGAGAGTGGAAACTCATCTGACTTGTTCATTGCCTTATGCCTCTGACCAGAGCAGGACCTGGCCCATGGTAGGTGTGCAAAAATATTTATTGAACTGCGAAAAGAGCGGGTTTGGAATGGGAGGCTGCTTCCTCCTGGGCCCTGTGCCAGGGACCCCCTGTGGCTTGCAGTGGAAAGGCTGATGCCAGATACTGGCCTGCTCTTGGCCGGGCCGGACCGGGGATGATAGAGGAGAGGGAGGGGGCAGGGGAGGGGGAGGAGGAGGAAAGTCTCTATTGCTTTAGAAGCTCCTGCACTAGGTGGGAATGGGCAAACCCATCAGATCCTTGTCTTAGGGATAGTGTTACCAGATTCAGCAAATAGAAATAGGAGATGCCCAATTAAATGTTAATTTTCAGGTAAACAAATAATGCTTTAGTATAAGTATGTTCTATGCAGTATTTGAGACATACACTAAAAAATTATTCATTGTTTATCTGAAATTGAGATTGAACTTGGGTGTCCTATATTTTACCTGGCAGCCCTACTCAGAGAGTCAGCAGTGATGTGCTGGCGGGTGCTCCCTGAGCCCTCTGGTCTTAGTAATATCCTCCCCGCTCCCAGCCAAGAGCTGTTGCCAGCTCTCTCTGGGCTGTGGGAGGATGGCAGGGGCCCCCCACCTCCATCTTTCTCCCCGTGTATCCAGAGAGGTACTGAGCAGCTTGACTTTGACCACTCTGAGTGGCTTTCACCTGAAGCCCATCTGGAGCGAGCCGTGGGCTGGCCGTGGACCTCAATGTGGTTAAACATTACAATCACCTGGGTGCTTTTATTTTTTATTTTTATTTTTGGCCATGTTGTGCAGCTTGCGGGATCTTAATTCCCCGACCAGGGATTGAACTCGTGTCCCCCTGCAGTGGAAGCGTGGAGTCCTAACCAATGGACCGCCTGGGAATTCCCACCTGAGTGTTTTTAAACTGGCTTTGCCCAAGCTCAGTTGCAGGCCAGTTCTATCAGAACCTCTGCATGATCTCATTAACCTGCCTTATGATTTTACCTTCTGAATAGCTCTAAAATCTGCCCACTTCTCCCCACTTCCATCATCATATATCGGACTGTATTATACCCTGAACCAACCCTCCCCAGGTACATTCTAGCCCCTTCTAGTCTGTTCTTCATGCTGCCACAGAGAGGGCTTTTTTGAAACAGACGTCACTGAACACGTCACGTCCCTTAAAATCCTTCAAGGCCATACCTTTTTTCTTAGGAAAAAGATCAAAGCAATAAATTTACAGTGGAGATACGTGACAGACACCAATGAAATCAAGTGATTGAGGTTAGCAATACCAGTAATGAGACATACAACGTCTATGCAATTCTTGCCAGAAATTCATAACCTTGATCTAACCCTGAGAAAACATCAGACAAGCTGAAATTGACAGACATTGTGCATAATAAATGATGAGTGCTCTTCAAAGGTCTGAAGCTTATAAGGGTTAAAACTGGAACTGTTACAGATTGGGGGAGACTAAGGAGACACAACAGACAGATGTAATGTGGACTCTGGATTGGATCCTGGAACAGAAAAATGAGATTAGGGGAAAGCTGGGTGAAATTTTAGTAAGTGCTGTAGTTTAGTTAGTAGTATCGTACCAATGTTATTTTCCTGGTTATGATAACTGTATATACCCATGCAAGCTGTTAATCTTAGGGGGAATTAGGTGAAGGGTAGATGGGAATTCTCTGTACTATTTTTGCAACTTTTCTATAGGTTTAAAATGATTTCAAAATAAAAAGTTAAAAAGAAAATCCTTTAAGTCTTGTTAAGGTATAAGACTGCTAGAAAATGGATTTTGGGCTTCTGGAAGACCAAGAAAGAGGGAGGTCTAGGGACAGGCCCGTCATGTGGTACCTCAATGATACCTGGTAGATGGTCCCTGCTCTCCTTCCTGGTCTATTCTTTTTTTTTTTTAAGGAATTCCTTTATTTTTATTTATTTATTTATTTATTTTTGGCTGTGTTGTGTCTTCGTTTCTGTGCGTGGGCTTTCTCCAGCTGCGGCAAGTGGGGGCCACTCTTTATCGCGGTGCGCGGGCCTCTCACTATCACGGCCTCTCTTGTTGCGGGGCACAGGCTCCAGACGCGCAGGCTCAGTAGTTGTGGCTCACGGGCCTAGTTGCTCCGCGGCATGTGGGATCTTCCCAGACCAGGGCTCGAACCCGTGTCCCCTGCATTGGCAGGCAGACTCTCAACCACTGCGCCACCAGGGAAGCCCCCTGGTCTATTCTTAAGCAAAATTTTATATAGGAGCTATTGTCTCTAAAGTATTGGACTGGGGAATATATGGTGTCAAGCCTACTGGGGGTCTGACTGTGGTCAGCATTTTCAAGTTCCAAGAATTTGATTTTCCAAAGTTAGATAGTAAATTCTTGGTAGTCAGGATTGAAACTTAGAACCCCTGGCCTTGTGTCCTGTGGGAATAAACATATCTTTGCAGCCAACAAATGAGTATTCAACAAACTTACTGAGTAACTGCTGTGTGTAAGGTTCTATACTAGGCATCAGATTTGCAAAGATGCATACATGTTCTTACAATTGATAAGAAAATGTGCTAAGGACATGAACTAGAAATTCACAAAAGAAAATTTCAAGTGGTCAATAAACATCTAAATGTGTGGGAAAAAAAAAAGTATTAGCAGCCTGGAGTATCTTTCATTATGTGAAAATTTCAAGCTCATCTCACTTCACTAGATTTCTTTTCATAGATATTGTTATCTAGATGTAAATGTCTGTATGCAAATAAATGAAGAAAATGTAAGGAAAAAAAAAAGAAAGAAAATCCTTAACACAGCCTCAAGGGCTCAGCATTGTTTAGCCCTGGTCTGCCTCTTCCACGGTCTCAGATCACTCTCCCTGACATACAAGCCTTTCACATGCTGTGGCCTTTCAGAGGAAAGATTTTCTCTGCCTGCAATGCTTCCCCGTCGCCCCTTTCCCTGCTCAGACCTCAGAGTTCAACCAATACCCCCCTTCCTGGTCTCTCTCTTTTTTTTAAATTAAAGTATAGTTGATTTACAGTGTTGGGTTAGTTTCAGGTGTACAGCAAAGTGATTCAGTGATTCTTTTTATAAATACATGTATACATACTTATATATATTCTTTTTATACATATATATGTATATATATATATTCTTTTTCAGATTCTTTTCCCTTATAGATTATTACAAGATACTGAGTATAGTTCCCTGTGCTATACAGTAGGTCCTTGTTATTTATCTATTTTATATATAGTAGTGTGTATATGTTAATACCAAACTCCTAATTTATCCCTCCCCCTCTTTCCCCTTTGGTAACCATAGGTTTGTGTTCTATGTCTGTGAGTCCATTTCTGTTTTGTAAATAAGTTCATTTGTATCATTTTTTAGATTCCACATATAAGCAGTAGCATATGATATTTGTCTTTTTCTCTGTCTGGTTTGCTTCACTTAGTATGATAATCTCTAGGTCCATCCATGTTGCTGCAAATGGCATTATTTCATTTTTTTATGGCTGAGTAATATTCCATTGAATATATGTACCACATCTTCCCCCTCCCTGGTCTCTTAAGAGCCTTGTCATTCTCGGTTCTCATGGGCTGTCTGCTGGAGCTCTCACTGCAATTCTCATCAGCACAGTAAGGCAGTGGTTCTTGTCCTTAGAATCACCTGGGGAATGGTGAAAACTTCTGGTGACTTTGATGGGAGTGTGAATAGATTTACCCACTTAGGAAAACTGTATGGCAATATGTATTAAAGATATTTAATAGGTGAACATATACATGCCCTATGACCTGGGAATTCTACTCCTAAGTATATACCTGAGAGAATGTAAACATATGTTCAGAAAAACATGAAGCATACATTTTTTTGGTTTTTTTTTGGTTTTTTTTTTTTGTGGTATGTGGGACTCTTACTGTTGTGGCCTCTCCCGTTATGGAGCACAGGCTCCGGACGCGCAGGT
>NW_006787038.1:1333854-1348194 GCF_000442215.2 Lipotes vexillifer
AAATTTATTTATTTATTTAGTTTTGGCTGTGTTGGGTCTTTGTTGCTGTGCGCGGGCTTTCTCTAGTTGCGGTGAGCGGGGGCTACTCTTTGTTGCAGTGTGCGGGCTTCTCATTGCGGTGGCTTCTCTTGTTGTGGAGCGCGGGCTTCAGTAGTTGTGGCTCATGGGCTCTAGAGCACAGGCTCAGTAGTTGTGGCATGTGGGCTCAGTAGTTATGGCTCACAGGCTCTAGAGTGCAGGCTCAGTGGTTGTGGTGCATGGGCTTAGTTGCTCCGCAGCATGTGGGATCTTCCCGGACTAGGGCTTGAACCGTGTCCCCTGCATTGGCAGGTGGATTCTTAACCACGGTGCCACCAGGGAAGTCCCCCCAGCACCGCTTATTGAAGAGTCTGTCTTTTCTTCATTGTATATTCTTTCCTTCTTTATCAAAGATAAGGTGACCATATGTGCTTGGGTTTATCTCTGGGCTTTCTATCCTGTACCATTGATCTATATTTCTGTTTTTGTGCCAGTACCATACTGTCTTCATTACTGTAGCTTTGTAGTATAGTTTGAAGTTGGGGAGCCTGATTCCTCCAGCTCCGTTTTTCTCTCTCAAGATTGCTTTGGCTATTCAGGGTCTTTTGTGTTTCCATCCAAATTGTAAAATTTTTCGTTCTAATTCTGTGAAGAATGTCATTGGTAGTTTGTTAGGGATTGCATTGAACCTGTAGATTGCTTTGGGTAGTATAGTCATTTTCACAATATTGATTCTTCCAGTCCAAGAACATGGTATGTTTCTCCATCTGTTTATGTCATCTTTGATTTCTTTCATCAGTGTTTTATAGTTTTCTGAGTACAAGTCTTTTGACTCCTTAGGTAGGTTTATTCCTAGGTATTTTATTCTTTTTGTTGCAATGGTAAATGGGATTGTTTCCTTAATTTCTCTTTCTGATTTTTTGTTGTTAGTGTATAGGAATGCAAGAGATTTCTGTGCATTCATTTTGTATCCTGCAACCTTACCAAATTCATTGATTAGTTCTAGTAGTTTTCTGGTGGCATCTTTAGGATTTTCTATGTGTAGTATCATGTAATCTGCAAACAGTGACAGTTTTACTTCTTCTTTTCCAATTTGTATTCCTTTTATTTCTTTTTCTTCTCTGATTGCCATGGCTAGGACTTCCAAAACTATGTTGAATTTAAGAGTGGCGAGAGTGGACGTCCTTGTCTTGTTCCTGGTCTTAGTGGAAATGCTTTCAGTTTTTCACCATTGAGTATGATGTTTGCCGTGTGTTTGTCATATATGGCCTTTATTATTTTGAGGTTCGTTCCCTCTATGCCCACTTTCTGGAGACTTTTTATCATAAATCAGTGTTGAATTTTGTCAAAAGCTTTTCTGACATCTATTGAGATGATCATATGGTTTTTATTCCTTAATTTGTTAATATGGTGTATCACATTGATTAATTTGCATATATTGAAGAATCCTTGCAACCCTGGGATAAATCCCACTTGATCATGGTGTATGATCCTTTTAATATGTTGTGGATTCTGTTTGCTAGTATTTTGTTCAGGATTTTTGCATCTACATTCATCAGTGATATTGGTCTATAATTTTCTTTTTTTGTGATATCTTTTTCTGGTTTTTGTATCAGGGTGATGGTGGCTTAGTAGAATGAATTTGGGAGTGTTCCTCCATCTGCAGTTTTTTGGAAGAGTTTAGAAGGGTTGGTGTTATCTCTTCTCTAAATGTTTGATAGAGTTTGCCTGTGAAGCCACCTGGTCCTGGACTTTTGTTCGTTGGAAGATTTTTAATTACAGTTTCAATTTCGTTACTTGTGATAGGTCTGTTTATATTTTCTAATTCTTCCTGGTTCAGTCTTGGAAAATTGTACCTTTCCAAGAATTTGTCCATTTCTTTGTGGTTGTCCATTTTATTGGCATATAGTTGTTTGTAGTAGTCTCTTATAATCCTTTGTATTTCTGTGGTGTCAGTGTGATTTCTCCTTTTTCATTTCTAATTTTATTGATTTTCATCCTCTCCCTTTTTTTTCTTGATGAGTCTGGCTAAGGGTTTATCAATTTTGTTTATCTTCTCAAAGAACCAACCTTTTGTTTTATTGATGTTTGCTATTGTTTTCTTCATTTCTATTTCATTTATTTCTGCTCTAATCTTTATGATTTCTTTCCTTCTACTGACTTTGGGTTTTCTTTGTTCTTCTTTCTCTAGTTGATTTAGGTGTAGGGTTAGATTGTTTATTTGAGATTTTTCTTGTTTCTTGAGGTGAGATTGAATTGTTATAAACTTCCCTCTTAGAACTGCTCTTGCTGCTTCCCGTAGGTTTTGGGTTGTTGTGTTTTCATTATCATATGTTTCTACGTATTTTTTATTTCTTCTTTGATTTCTTCAGTGATCTCTTGGTTATTTAGTAGCACACTGTTTAGCCTCCATGTATTTGTGGTTTTTACAGTTTTTTCCTGTAATTGACTTCCAATCTCATAGTGTTTTTGTCAGAAAAGATGCTTGATACGATTTCAACTTTCTTAAATTTTCTGAGGCTTGATTTGTGACCCAAGACGTGATCTGTCCTGGAGAATGTTCTGTGTGCACTTGAGAAGAAAGTGTATTCTGCCACTTTTGGGTGGAATGTTCTATAAATATCAGTTAAATCTATCTCGTCTATTGTGTCATTTAAAGCTTGTGTTTCCTTATTTATTTTCTGTTTGGATGATCTGTCCATTGGTGTAAGTGGAGTGTTAAAGTCCCCTACTATTATTGTGTTACTGTTGATTTCCCCTTTTATGGTTGTTAGCATTTGCCTTATGTATTGAGGTGCTAATATGTTGGGTGCATAAACATTTATAATTGTTATATCTTTTTCTTGGATTGATCCCTTCATCATTATGTAGTGTCCTTCCTTATCTCTTGTAACAGTCTTTATTTTAAAGTCCATTTTACCTGATATGCGTATTGCTACTCCAGCTTTCTTCTGATTTCCACTTGCATGAAATATCTTTTTCCACCCCTTCATTTTCAGTCTGTATGTGTCCCTAGATCTGAAACGTGTCTCTTGTTGACAGCATATTTATGGGTCTTGTTTTTGTATCCATTCTTCCTGTCTGTGTCTTTTAGTTGGGGCATTTAATCCATTTACATTCAAGGTTATTATCGATATGTGTGTTCCTATTACCATTTTCTTAACTGTTTTGGGTTTGTTTGGTTTGTTTTTGTGGGTCTTTTTCTTCTCTTGTGTTTCTGGCCTAGAGAAGGGTCTTTAGCATTTGTTGTAAAGCAGGTTTGGTGGTGCTGAATTCTCTTAGCTTTTGCTTGTCTGAAAAGCTTTTGATTTCTCCTTCGAATCTGAATGAGATCCTTGCTGGGTAAAGTAATCTTGGTTGTAGGTTTTTCTCTTTCATCACTTTAAGTATATCCTGCCACTCCCTTCTGTCCTGCAGAGTTTCTGTTGAAAAATCAGCTGATAACCTTAGGGAGATTCCTTTTTATGTTATTTTTTGTTTTTCCCTTGCTGCCTTTAATATTTTTTTCTCTGAATTTAATTTTTGTTAGTTTGATTAATATGTGTCTTGGTGTGTTTCTCCTAGGGTTTGTCCTGTATGGGACTCTCTGTTCTTCCTGGACTTGGGTGACTATTTCGTTTCCCATGTTAGAAAAATATTCATAAAACATCTGACAAAAAACTGATATCCAGGACATCTCATAAATAATTGATGGGAAAGGTCTGGCAGTTTTTTAAAACAACTAAATATACACTTATCCTACGACCCAAAAGTTTCACTTCAAGGTATTTACCGAAATGAAATGAAAACATATGTCCACAAAAAGATTTGTGTAAGAATGTTCATAGAAGCATAACAACTCCAAACTGGAAACAACCCAAATGCCAATTAAGAAAATGGATAAATAAACTGTTGTTTATATAAAGGACACTATTCAACAATAAAAAGGAACAGACTACTGACACACACGACATGGATAAATATCAAAAACACTATGCTGAGTGAAAGAAGCCTAACATAAAGAAGTTTATGCTGTATGATTCCATATCTGTGAAGTTCTAGAACAGGCAAATCCAATCTATTTTAGGGGGAAACAAAAAACCAGCAAAGAGATTGCCTCTTTGCAGGGGGTGGGGATGGGATAGGACAAGGATTAGCAGGGAGGGAGAATAAGGGAACTTTCTGGAGTGAATGTAATGTTCTATATCTTGACAGGGTTTGGGATTACACAGGTATATGCCATTGTCAAAATCTGACAAATGTATACTTGAGATTTTTGCAGTTCATTGTAATATAAATTTTATGTAGAAAGTAAAAAAAAATACTGTAACCAAATATTGAACTCTAGCTGATAATATACATGCTGAAGTATTTAGGGAGAAGTGGATAGATGTCTATGATATATTTTGAAATACATTTAAAAAATTAGAAGGGATTGATAGAAGGATAGAGTAATAATGGGAGATTCTAGGTGGGCGTTTACTGTAAAATTCTTCCAGTTTTTCTGCATGTTTGAAAATTTTGTTATAATAAAATTTTGGGAGTTATAAAATGTCCTGATGAAGTCTCTTCCAAGAAGTACTGGGTCTTGCTTAAAATATACCACTTTTAAACATTTAATGCCAAAGATGGTGTTTAAATGTTAAAGAGGAAGATGACTGGTCTGTCCTATTTAACCCAGCTAGCTATGGCATTGTCTATGTTGGATACACAGGAAATAAGTGGCAAATGAAACAACAAATCAACCTAGCAACAGAAAATACATTGATGTGTTGGTTCTACCCCTGCCCCCACCCAATCCTAATCATTCATTTGGGGCATGGCTGGGGATCAGGATTTTAAAAACTTCTCTATGTGGTCATAATGTATAGCCAGGGTTAAGAACCACTGCTGGAAGGCCAGTGTTTTGGCTTAGTCACAGGGTCCAACATAGTCCCTGGCACATAGTAGGTGCTCAAGAAATACAACAAATATTAGTTGAATGAATGGTTGAATGATTCAATGAGAGAATGAATGTAAATGTGCTGCAAGCAATGTGTGGATCTTCCACCATCAGTAATAATGATGCTATGATATAAAAAATAAAAAGAATAAGATAGGCATCACTGGTGTTAAGTTTGGGGTTGGGGAGGGAGGCAAAAAGAGAGGCCCTGGGGGTGAAGTGTAGGTAAACTGGATTACTGGTGAGGCACAAGTAATGAGGCTCATTTCCAGTTAGATGCACGTGGACTTTGCTCTGCATCCCCAGTCACCAGAAAGGGGATTGATATGGTCCAGATCAAGTTGAGGGGCTGGTCTTCCTGCAGCCCTGTGGTTATTAGGCTTGGGAGTCAAAGTCCCACTCTGTTCCATCCTGGAGGGTGCTGAGCTTGGTGGGACTCAGAGGCCTGGCACAGGCCCTGCTCCTTAGAGGGTTGGTCAGCTGTGTGGCTTTGGGCAGTCATTTCAGCTCTCGGTATGCAATCTCCCTAGTCATGAACTGAGGGCAATAGTAGCGGCCCTGCTTTCCTCAGGGAATGTTGGGAAGATCAATCAGAAAAACATGTGGGAATAATCTTTCAGGAGCTAGAAAGTGCTAGGCATTCACTCTGTCCTCAGGATTCTTCCATCCTAACCCAAACCTCTGGACTAAGCTTAAACACCTTTCTCCTCAGGGTCCCAGCATCTGGCCATATTGTAATGGTGGCTTAGGCTTTGTCTTCCTAGCTTCTCCCAAATCTGACCCACACCTCTGCTGGTTGAGAGCAGGAGTGAAAAGAAAGCAGTTATTTTGATCCACCTTCTTAGTTCCCAGCACACTGGGGATCAGAGTTGGGGTTTAGACAAAGCTGTTCCTGGCATCCAGGCTTCCTGAAGGGTAGGGCAAGTGTGTCAAGAGCCTTGGAGGTCATGGGAAGGGTGAAGGATTGGCAGGCAGTGCAAGCACTTATGGGCCATTCCCTGGACTCTCCCAGATAAAATTCAGGACATCCAGTTAAATTTAAATTTCAGATAGACAGTGAATAATTGTTTAGTATGAATATGTCCCAAATATTGTATGGAGTCCTGTATTTTTATTTGCTAAATGTGGCAGCACCAATGCTGCTATTCAACAATGTATTGGAAGTCCCAGCCAAAGAAATTAGGCAAGAAAAAAAAAAGCACCCTAACTGGAAAGGAAGGAATTCCCTGGTGGTCCAGTGGTTAGGACTCCACAGGGGGCATAGGTTTGATCTCTGGTCAGGGAACAAAAATTCTGCAAGCCGCATAGTGCAGCCGAAAAAAAAAAAAAAAAAAAAGGCAAGTTGGAAAGGAAGGAGTAATTTATTTACTTATTTGCAGATGACATGATTTTGTATACAGAAAATGCCAAAGAATCCACAAAAAATCTATTAGCAGTAATAAACAAATTTAGCAAAATTTCAGGGTATAATATCAACCACAAAACGAGTTTTGTTTCTATATACCAGCAATGAAATTAAGATTTCAGATTCAGCAATCTGAAAAGGAAATTAAGAAAACAATTCCATTTACAGTAGCATCCAAAAGAATAAAATACTGTGGAGTAAATTCAACCAGGGAGTGAAAGACTTGCACACTGGCAGCTATAAAACATTGTTGAAAGAAATTAAAGAAGACCTAAATAAATAGAAAGATATCCCATATTCATGGATTAGAAAACTTAATATTAAGAATAGCGGGGCTTCCCTGGTGGCGCAGTGGTTGAGAGTCCGCCTGCCGATGCAGGGGACACAGGTTCGTGCCCCGGTCCGGGAGGATCCCTGCATGCCGCGAAGCGGCTGGGCCCGTGAGCCATGGCCGCTGAGCCTGCGCATCCGGAGCCGGTGCTCCGCAACGGAGAGGCCACAAAAGTGAGAGGCCCGCGTACAGGAAAAAAAAAAAAAAAAAAATAGCAATACTCCCAAAGTGATCTACGGATTCAATGCAATCCCTATCAAAATTCCAATGGACTTTTTTTTCTTTTCAGAGGTGGAGAAGCTGATTCTTACATTTATACTTAATTTCAAGGAAGCCTGAATAGCCAAAACAACACTGAAAAGGAAAAACAAAGTTGGAGGACTCACATTTCCAAATTTCAAACTTATTACACAGTTGCCCTAATTATAACAGTGTGGTACTGGGGTAAGGATAGACAGAGCAATAGAACAGAACTGAGATTCCAGAAATAAACCCCAAATATCTATGGCCAGTTGACTTTCAACAAAGGTGCCAAGACCATTTAATGGGGAAAGAATTCTCTCTTCAAGAAATAGTGCCTCACTCTATACACAAAAATTAACTCAAAATGGATCAACAATTTAAGTATATGGGCTAAAACTATAAAACTACTGGAAGAAAACATATGGGTAAATCTTTATGACCTCAGATTTGGCAATGGCTTCTTAAAGTTGACATCAAAACATGAGCAACAAAAGAAAAAATAGATGCATTTTTCTTCATAAAAATTAAAAACTTGTGCATCAAAGGCCATTATCAAGAAAGTGAAAAGACAAACAGAATGGGGGAAATATTTTAAAATCATATATCTAAAAACATTCAGTATCTGGAATACATAAAGAACTCTTACAACTCAACAGCAAAGAGACAAACAACTGAGTTCTAGAAAGGGGCATTTGAATAGACATCTTCCCAAAGAAGAAATACAAACAGCCAATAAGCACATGAAAACATGTTCAACATCACTGGTCATTAAGGAAGTGCAAATAAAAGACCACAATGAGGTATCACTTCCCAGCCACTAGGATGGCTATAAATAATAAAAAGAAAACAAACAGAAAATAACGTGTTGTTTGGGATGTGAAGAAACCAGAACCCTTGTACATTGCTGGTGGGAATATACAATGGTGTAACCACCATGGAAAACAGTTTGGTGGTTCTTCGAAAAGTTAACAAAGAACTACCATATGTCTTAGTCAGTTTGGACTGCTATAACAAATAGCCATGGACCGAGTGGCTTAAACAACAGACATTTATTTCTCCCAGTTCTGGAGGCTGAGAAGTCTGAGATCAGGGTGTCAGAATGGCCAAATTCTGGTGGGAAACCTCCTTCTGGCTTGCCTCCTTGCTGTATCCTCACTTAGCAGAGAGAGGAGAGAGAGCGCTCCCATGTTTCTTCTTATAGGGGCACTAATCCCATCATGGGGCTCCATTCTCTCTCATGACCTAATTACTTCCCAAAGGCCCCAACTTTACATACCATCACAGTGGGGGCAAGGGCTTCAGCATATGAATTTGGGGGTCACAATTTAGTCCATAGTACCATATGACCCAGAAAATCCACTTCTAGGTATAATCTCCCCAAATTGAAAATATACTAAAACAGATACTTGCGTGTGAATGTTCATAGCAATATTATTCACAATAGCTGAAAGGTGGAAGCAATCCAAATATCTATCAACAAAAGACTGGATAAACAAGGTGTGGTATATCTTGATGTGGTATATAAACAAGATGTGGTATATCCATACAATATTCATCAGTAAAAAGGAATGAAGTTCCGACACTTGCAACAACATGGTTGAACCTTGAAAACATGCTAAGTGGTTGAACCTTGAAAACATGTTAAGTGAAATAAGCCAGTCACAAGTATTGTATGACTCCACTTCTGTGAGGTACCTAAAACAGGCAAATTCATAGAGACAGCAAGTAGATTTGAAGTTATCAGGGGGCTGGGTAGGTGGGAATAATGGGCAGTTATTGCTTAATGGTTACAGAGTTTCTGTTTGGGGTGATGAAGAAATTTTGGAAACAGTGGTGATGGTGGCACAACACTGTAAGTGTAATTAATGCCATTGAATTGTACACTTAAAAATGGTTAAAGTGGCAAATATTGCATTATATACATTTTACCAGTAATAAATAAATGATCTTTGTAAAAAAAGAAATTAAATACTGATACATGCTACAACTTGCATGTGCCCCAAAAACATTATGCTAAGTGACAGAAGCCATACAGAATAGTCTATATATTGTATGATTCCTTTTATATAAAATATCCAGAATAGGTAAATCCATAGAGACAGAAAGCAGGTGGATGGTTGCCAGGGGAGAGGAGGAGGGGGAAACAGGGAGTGATTGCTTAGCGGGTACTGGGTGTTCTAGAGGGATGAAAAAATGTTGCACCTAGAAAGAGATGGTCGTTGCACAACACTGTTGAATATACTACATGCCACTAGATTGGACACTTTAAAATGGTTAGTTGTATGTTGTGTGAATTTCACCTCAATTAAAGAAGATATCTGGGGCTTCCCTGGTGGCGCAGTGGTTAAGAATCTGCCTGCCAATGCAGGGGACACATGTTCGAGCCCTGGTTCGAGAAGATCCCACATGCTGCGGAGCAACTAAGCCCACTCGCCACAACTACTGAGCCTGTGCTCTAGAGTCCATGAGCCACAACTACTGAGCCCGTGTGCCACAACTACTGAAGCCCACGCGCCTAGAGCCCGTGCTTCACAAGAGAAGCCACCGTGATGAGAAACCCGCGCACCGCAACGAAGAGTAGCTTCCACTCGCTGCAACTAGAGAAAGCCCGTGCACAGCAATGAAGACCCAACGCAGCCAAAATAAATAAATAATTAATTAATTAATTTTAAAAAGATATCTGGCAACCCTACACGTGGCCCCTCCCCAACCCTGTGCCTTATCCTCCCCCGGTTCCACAGACTTCTATGCATGAACTACAGAATCAGATTCAATTCTTATTCCTAAGAACATGGCCCATCACCAACCACAGCCCTTAAAAACCCTTCTCTGGGCCCTCAGGGGCTGCTGGGAAATAGGACCTCCTGGTGGCTCTGCCCCAATTCAGTGATATTTGGGTTCATTCATTTAGTATGTACATACCTGCTATGGATGGTAAGGGGATGGGAACAGATCAGATAAGCAAACAGACAATAAAGACATGCAACATTGACCCTGGAAGATTGTGCTAAGTAGGAGACGCGACTAAACATGCCTCGAGGAGAGAGGCAGCTTCTGAATGGTGAGGAGGAGGAGGAGGAGGAGTTCCTGAGGGGAAAGGGCACCCTAGGATCAAAAACGCCTGGAACGGGCTTCCCTGGTGGCGCAGTGGTTGAGAGTCCGCCTGCCGATGCAGGGGACGCGGGGTCGTGCCCCGGTCCGGGAAGACCCCACATGCCGCGGGGCAGCTGGGCCCATCCGGAGCCTGCGCTCCGCAACGGGAGAGGCCACAGCAGTGAGAGGCCCGCGTACCGCCAAACAAAACAACAAAACAAAACAAAACAAAAAAACGCCTGGAACGAAGAGCGTTGCACAGGGCTCTTGAAAATGGGGGTGTCGTGGGCAGAGGATAAGGCCACAGTAGGCGTGAGGCCAGACTGCGAGGGGCGGTGAGGGGTTTGGGCACATCTTGGGGGCCACAGTGAACAGTTTCAGCAGGTTTTGTGCTCCGGGGTGGCCATAGGGCCTCTGGGTATGCCTGAGGCTGTGTATAAAATTGCGTGTGCAGGTGTGCATCTTTCTGGGGTAAGTCTTGAGCTGCCAGTGCGTCCTCAAAGGGGTCTGTGTCTCCAAGGAGGTTAAGACGTTAACTGTTAGCCAAGCTGATTACTGTTGCTCTCTCCTCCAGCCCCCTGCGTTCCAGCCGGGCCTGATTCCTCTCCACTCCCCAGCGCGGTGCTGGTTCCAGGCCGTGTTTACTGCCTGAACCTGCTCTCCACCTACCTCCTATCACACCCTCTTCCCTCGAGGCTTCCAGGAGCCGTCCCCAGCAGCCTTTACCGCCTGGGCCACCTCTGAGTTAGGCACCGTTGTTTGGCTCCCATGTTGGAGTCTGTGGGTGTCTCTCCACAGAGGGCCTCACTTATTGCCTCCCCTCCTAACAACCTGCTTCGGGCCTGTTCCACCCCTTCCCGCTCCTGACACAGCTCTCAAATGTCACCAGTGAGTGACGAGCGATGTCCCAGGTGCCAAATCTGAAGTCACCTCAGGTACTGCTCTTTCTTCCACCCCCTCCTCCTCTTCATCTTCTGAAAAGCTCTCCTTTCTTGACCTCCCTGACATTGCACCTGCCTGTCTGGAACCTCCTCCTACTTCTAAGATCACCGCTTTTCTGTGTCTCTTTCTGGATTTTCTGTTTTTCCTTACCTTTAAAACCGTGAGTTAAAAAATAGAGCTAATTCACACACTTGGGGGAAAAAGTCAAAACAGAACAAAAGAACATAAACTGAAAGAAACTTCTTCCTACCAGGATTTTCAATTCTCCAAAATCTCTCTACGGGGCAAATGTGAAGTCCTTCCAAAGCTGTGCCGTCCCATACAATAGCCACTAGCTATACAGAACTATCGAGCGCTTAAAATGTGGCCAATTTGAATTGAGATATTTTGGAAGTATAAGGTACATGCCATACTTCAAAGACTTAGTACAAAAAAAATACAAAATATCTCATCAGTAATTTAAAAACATAATTATAATTCAATAAAGCTGGGAAAATAACTTTAAAAATATTGATTAAATGTTAAAATGATACAGTTTGGGATATATGAGGTGAAAAATATGTTAAAATTAATTTCACCTGTTTTATCTTCTAATGGGGATACTGAAAAAATGTAAATATCACATACGGCTTGCCCTTGTAGCTAACATTATAATTTATTGGACAGCAGTGTTCTAGAGCTAGACTCTGCATTTATAAGTATACATGTACATATGTATTCCTTTAAAAACACAATACGTACACAAATAGCAGACTTCTGTAAATTTCTTTTTGCCCTCAACCATCTTTCTCAGAGATTATGACCTATTAGTTGAACTAGGCCTTACAAAGTCATTCTTTGTAATGCCTGCAGAGCATCCATGAGATGACTGTACCATCATTTAGGTAGCCAGCCCTCTACTGATGGGGATTTAGGCTGTTTGTAATCTTTTAATGCTACCGTAACACAGTGAGTCAGTGACTGTCCTTGAACCTACACCTTTGGGCATATGTTCAAGGATATCTGTAGCCTGAATTCCTAAGAGTCGATTCACTAAAAGTGAATGTTCTTGGAGTACTGTTGTTGGCTTACCTCTGTGTGTCCTGCAGTGTGTACTGAGTGTACTGTGCTCAGGCCAGTACATGGTAGATTATTAGTTGAACAGAAAGCTCAAATGTGGAGAAGTTCTGAGCGGGAAGGGGCTCCAGAGTTCACTATTTATTATTTCACAAATGTCTATGGTGGGTTACCAGATGAGCAGATGGGGTCTCTACCCTTGAGGAGCTCACAGAAGAATAAGGAGACATGTGTGCAAACAAATGATTCAAGCCAGTCAGGTGATTTAATGAGGGTACGTGTGAAACACAATAGGAGCGTTTTATAGATGATGAAACTGAAGCTCACAAGCCCAAGTGACTGTACCGTGGTCACTGGTGTGGATCTCTTTTCCCCTTTAGAGCACACACTTTTGAGGGTCAGGATCCATCACAACTGTTTTACATCTGTTGTGAGATTGAGCTCCCCACCCCTGCAGTCAATATATATTAGTCATTATGACATAACAGCCTTGAGATTTGTATTTTCATACTGGATCTCATTTTTTTTTTTTTTTTTTTGTGGTACGCAGGCCTCTCACTGTTGTGGCCTCACCCATTGCAGAGCACAGGCTCTGGACGCGCAGGCTCAGCGGCCATGGCTCACGGACCCAGCCACTCCGCGGCATGTGGGATCTTCCCGGACCGGGGCACGAACCCGTGTCCCCTGCATCGGCAGGTGGACTCTCAACCACTGCGCCACCAGGGAAGCCCTGATCTCATTTAAATATCTCAACAGCCCTTAAGTTAGGTTGCTGCCACTTGATGTCAGTGTTCCGCCTGACCTACTGCCTCCCCCGGAGCCCACGCCTGCTCCACTCTGGCCCTTAGCTGGCAGTACTGCCCGGTGAGGTGTGACCAGGAAGGCTGCCCGAGTGCCCCAGGCAGACAGTGTACCAGGTGGTTAAGGGTTCATCCACTGGATCCAGGATCAGGGCTCAGATGCCAACTCCATCACTCTTACCTGTGTGACCCTCAGCAGTGGATTTTGCCTCATCTGCATGAGTCATCATGATAGTCCCCACCGCAGAGAGCTTGAGGGTGAGGGTGAAAGAAAGCCATCAATGCTTAGACTGGTCCAGAGATGGAGGCTGTGTTCGTGGGCCCAGCTACATTACTTTATGTAGAGCTGTGGAATGAGGGCCTGGAACCTGCAAGCACCTCTTTTATTGTACTGTCCATATTTTATAAGCTTTTTTCTACTAAATATACTTTAGTCAGATGGTATGGTCTTATTACAGATTTGGAAAAGCTTTTAAAAATAACTCATGTTATCAATGGACAAATGGATAAACAAATTGTATATCCACACAATGGAATATTATTCAGCCATAAAAAGAAATAAGCACTGGAAAGTGCTACAATGTGGATGTACCTCAGAAACATTATGCTAAGCGAAAGAAGCCAGATACAAAAGGTCACGTATTGTATGATTCCATTTATATGAAATTTTTTTTTTTTTTTTTTTTTTTGGTACGCGGGCCTCTCACTGCTGTGACCTCTCCCGTTGCGGAGCACAGGCTCCGGATGCGCAGGCTCAGCAGCCGTGGCTCACAGGCGCAGCCGCTCCGCGGCATGTGGGATTTTCCCGGACTGGGGCACGAACCCGTGTCCCCTGCATCGGCAGGCGGACTCTCAACCACTGTGCCGCCAGAGAAGCCCTAAATGGTTAATTTTATGTTATGAGAATTTCACCTCAATAAAAAAGTAGCCCACCTCCATTCTCCCTTTGCTGCCATTAGGGACTCCAATTAAGACCCCAGTTAGAAACCACAAATCCTTTCACATTATAAAGGAGAAGCCTTGGGAGGTGGGATGGGGAGCAGCTCACCAGGGGTCACAGAGCTGGTCCCAGCTGGAATAGGGCCAGAGCCCAGGTCCCATTCACAGAACAGATCTTTATTGAGAACCAGTCCCTATTCTAAGCACTGAGGATTCAACAGCCATGAATGAGACCCAGGAGTCCCTTTTCATGGAGTTTGCATTCTGATGGGGGAAGGCTGACAAACACACAGGTAGTAAAATATCAAGCAGGGAGAGAGCTATGAAAGAAAACAAAGCAGGTAAGTGGTACGTGGGAGGCAGCTAGGGAGGGCCTCTAAGATGAGGTGACATTTGAGCAAGCAATGCAGAGCAGGTATCTGGAGAAGGGTGTTTCTAGCGGAAGGACCAGGACCAGCAGGTACAAAGGCAGGAGCGGGGCAAGATCATGCTTGGTGTTTTCAAGGACCAGCAAGGAGGCCGTCTCTATTTGCCTCACTTCTGAGAAAGAGAGACTCATTTTGCCCTGGAGAACATGGTAGACCATTCCTGC
>NW_006787038.1:1348209-1364261 GCF_000442215.2 Lipotes vexillifer
CTTAATAGCTACTTAGTCAATATTTAATTGATGCTCAAGGATGGAGGAAGTTGAGAGATTGAGCAGAGTCTGGGGTGGGTGTTGAAGCTACACAGGTTTTTTGCCTGGTGGAGAGGTCAGAACAACTGCCATCTACCCAGCCTGGCCCCTGGCCCCTGTGAGGGGAGCTCCCTGAGGCTTCCTGGGTGGACTCCTGGGGGGTGGGGCGGAGGGGTTCAAGCAGCTCTGAGTCAGGCAGCTCCGCCAGGATGACGGTCCTTAATTGGCTTCTGAGTGTGGAATCCTCTATGCACCACCCCAGGGAGACCATGCAGCTGGAGAGAGCTGCTCGTCACCTCTCCACCTGCAGACTTTGGGTGGGGGGCATGGAAAGAGGGGGACTGGAGCTGGTGTGGGTGCTGGTAGGGGCTCTGAGTTAAGGTGGGGTATCCGTGCTGGGCAAAGAGCTGGTGAGTTCTGAGATGTTTTCTTGCTTGAATAACCAGACACAGCTCCTGCCCAAATTGGGGTAAAGAAGAAAACAAGAGTTGTTTCAGGCAAGAGTGGAACCTGACCCGTGCTCGCTTATTTTTACTTTACTTTCTGACTCACCTTGCTGGATCAATGGGGTTTGAGGTACAGACATTTAATTTAAAGACTGAAAACTTGGCAATTAATTTTAAGGCTCCCCAACTTCCCAGCTAGTTGGGCAATTTAACTTATCTCTCTGAGCCTCAGTTTTCCTGTGGGTTGACATAAAAAAGAAGGAGCCCAGTAGCCAGCATAACAGTGGCACTCGACAATCCAAGTCTAAAACCCTGAAGTTGCCTTTCATTTTCTGTCTGAGATTGAGAAGATCCCTGCCCCATTTCACTTGAGCAGCAGCTCTCCATGGGGATTTATGACTCAAGCGCCATCCATCCCAGCTCCCCTTGGCAACATATAGGTCACCTGCATGGGCAGGGTGACAGCTGACCTGTTCCCTGGTCACTGGGTCAGCATTTGGGGGAAGGATATGGAAGCAAGGACCTGCCTTCCTGTCAAAGAGGCATGCTTCCTGTGTCTCTGGCTGGATACCAGCCGCCACACCCACCTTTGCATGACCCCCCTCCCCACGTCCTGGTTGTCTTGTTTCCCAAGATTCCTGCTCCTCCTCTAGGGATCCATTCTGAATCACATCTAGATGGGCTGTGGATGCCTATGACTCTGTCCTTGCTTCTCATTGGCCTCTCAGAAGAGGGCTAGAGGCTGTTCTTGGTCTTCACCATCTACCAGGTGGCTCGACAGGTGCTGGGCAGGTTTGCTGGGCTTCTTGGGTTACAGGGAACAAATATTCCTTAAAATACGTTGGGGGTAAAACATGTGGTCCTCTCTCCATGACCCTAACCCCTGCTCAGGGTGTTATATATATCTGTGATTCTGGTGGCATCAGACTTGGGCAAGATGGGGTAATGGCCCTGGCATGTGGACAGTAGAGCCAGATGGCCTGGGTTCAAATTCCAGCTACTATCCTACTAGCTGTGTGACCAAGGCCAGGTTACTTTACCTCTCTGGACCTCAGTTTCTTTATCCCTAAAATAGGGATAAAATACTAATAGGATCAGCCTTCTAGGGATGTCGCAAGGTTTCACTGATTAATATTTGTAAAGTGCTTAGTATAGCCTTGGCGCAGAGTAAGTGCTCAATATCTTCTTATTTTGTTTCAGTTTATGTAATTGATTTTACATATCTTTGACCGTGAATTTTTTAAATTGAAGTATACTTGGTTTACAATATTATATTAGTTTCAGGCATACAACATAGTGATCCAATATTTTAATAGATTATGCTTCATTTAAAGTTATTATACAATATTGGCTATATTCCCTGTGCTGTACAATATATCCTTGTAGCTTATTTATTTTATACATAGTAGTTTGTAACTCTTAATCCCCTACCCTATCCCCCTTACCTCTCCCCACTGGTAACCACTAGTTTGTCCTCTATATCAGTAAGTCTGTTTCTGTTTTGTTATATTCATTCATTTGTTTTATTATATTCATTCGTTTTATTTTTTAGATTCTACATATAAGTGATAACATACAGTGTTTGTCTTTCTCTGTCTGACTTATTTCACTAAACATAATACCCTCCAGGTCCATCGATGTCGTTGCAAATGGCAAAATTTCATTCTTTTTTTATGGCTGAGTAATATTCCATTGCATATATGTACCACATCTTCTTTATTCATCCATCTGTTGATGGACACATAGGTTACTTCCATATCTTGGCTATTGTAAATAATGCTTCTATGAACATTGGGGTGCATGTATCTTTTGCAATTAGTGTTTTCATTTTCTTCAGATAAATATCCAGGAGTAGAATTGCTGGATCATATAGTATTTCCATTTTTAGATTTTTAAGGAACCTCCATACCGTTTTCCATAGTGGCTGCACGAATTTGTATTCCCACCAACTGTGTACTAGGGTTCCCTTTTCTCCACATCCTTGCCAATATTTGTTATTTGTGGTCTTTTTGATGACAGCCATCCTGAGAGGTGTGAGGTGATATTTCGTTGTGGTTTTGATTTGTGTGACAGTGAATTTGTTTTTGTTTGCTTAAGTTGTCATCTATCTGGGCATTGGGGTTACAATTGAGGGAGACAGACATTAATCCAATATTCATAATTCAATATTAATCCAATATTCATTAATCCAACGTACAGTTGCAATGGGGATCTGGGCTTTGGAAACGGGAACATGGGGCTCAGAGAATGCACAATGATGGGCATAGACCCAGCCAGGCGGGTGAGGGAGGGTTTCCTGGAGGAAGTGACTTTAGAACCAAGATTTAAAGGGTGAATAGGAGTTAATTAGTCCAATAAGGGAAGGAAAAATATTTCAGGCAGAGGAAATAGCAAAGACCCTGCAAGTATGAAGGGCTGACTTGACCAGATTTGCCTTTAGAAAAGTTCAATTTGGCAAAAGGGAGGCCATTTAGGAGGGTTTTTTGTTTTCATTAAAATCATCTTTGAAAAGAGACTGAACAAATTTATTATAGTATTAGAATATTTCTTTATAATAATAATTATTACTTTCCCCAGTCTTTTAAAAAATTATGGTAAAAAACAATATAAAATTTACCATTTTATCCATTTTTAAGTGTACAGTTCAGTAGCATTAAGTATATTCACAACGTAGTGCAACTGATCTCCAGAACATTTTCATCTTACAAAACTGAAACTCTGTCCCATTAAATAACTCCCCATTTCCCCTTCCCCACAACCACTCTACTTTCTGTTTCTGTGAATTTGACTCTTTTACGTACCTCACAGAAGTGGAAGCATGCAGTACTTGTCCTTTTGTGACTGGCTTATTTCACTTAGCATAATGTCCTCAAGGCTCATCCATGTTGTAGCCGGTGACAGGTCATCTTGGAGGCTTTTGCAGGAGCCCGAGTGCGTGCGAGCTGATGGGGGCTGGCACTGGGACTTGGCAACAGAGGAGGGAGAGGTAGACAGGATCAGGGAGATTGGGGGGAGGCGGAGTCACAGGATTTGGTGAAGCATGGGAGGGTGATGAAGTCAGGTGAGGCAGGGCTCCCGCTTCTGGCCTTGGCCTTCACAGGAGGCTGTGGACAGGCCAGTGTCACTCAGACTTGTGGGCTCCTTTGGAGGATGTGGGTGACCAAGGGGCTGAGTTGTGAGTAGAGGAAACTGAGAAAGAGCCTCTTCTCTGTCTTCAGCCCAGAGTCTCGTGGTGATCAGAGAGGACAAGGAGAGAGCAGCTGCTCTGGCTTCTTTGCCCCCTTGTTTGTATCCTCCTACAGAGCACAGACCTCGCTGCACGGGAAAGGTGGGTCTTTATGGCATCCCAGATGAAAAGTAGGAGGAGGCACCTAAGAGTTCTGTGCTCTGTCCCTTCCTATTCAGATACTACCAGGCTGGGCACCACAAGGGTCCACCCTGCTGTCCCTGGTCTGTTTTGTTCTCCTTGGAATTGTAAAGCCCCTCTCACCTGGAGACCCTCCTCCCAGCTCTCATCTCCCTGAAGAAGCGGGTGATTCTCCGCTCTGAGAGAGAAATCACGGACGAAAGAATCCTAACCCCGACCTTCTCCAGCTGTGTGGCAAGTCATTTCTTTCCCAGCGATGTGCCCAGAGAGCCTGTGTTGAACGTCTACAGAAAGCAGGCCCCGCGCCAGGCCTAGCGAGGCCGAGACAGACACGGGTCCCATCCTCGGAGGAGCAAAAGGCTGTAGATGTGGCAGAGATATCAGTGTGAACAGGTGTGGTGACGGCTCATGAATGAAGGTGGTTTGTTCCACTTGGTTTTGGGTGGGGCGGTGGGGAAGAGTTGTCAGAAAGTGCTAGAGATGGGATTTTCTAGAACTGTGTCTTGGAAGATTTCTATCAGCTTGGAGGAAAAGGTCAGGCAGTAGGGCAGACAAGGGAATTCTTGGCAGGGGGACACGAGAAACAGGCTCGTGCCGGCAGCTTGTTATCAGCAGACGTCTGCCTGGACAAGTCAGCAGGGTCTCCGTACACCAGGATCTGGCTTTAGTCTCTCTGGCGGTGGAAGGTGTCGGGGTGGAGGAAGGTGAGGAGCTTCTGGCAGGGAAGCCACTTAGGGTCGTGGTCCCTTGGAGATAGTTAAAAACAATCTCCAGGGAATTCCCTGGCAGTCCAGCAGTTAAGACTCCACCCCTTGGGCTTCCCTGGTGGCGCAGTGGTTGAGAGTCCGCCTGCCGATGCAGGGGACACGGGTTCGTGCCCCGGTCCTGGAAGATCCCACATGCCGCGGAGCGGCTGGGCCCGAGAGCCATGGCCGCTGGGCCTGCGCGTCCGGAGCCTGTGCTCCGCAACGGGAGAAGCCACAACAGTGAGAGGCCCGCGTACCACACAAAAAAAAGACTCCACCCTTTCACTGCTGAGGGCCCCAGTTCAATCCCTGGTCGGGGAACTAAGATCCCACAAGAGGCATGGTGCGGCCAAAAAAAAAAAAAAATTCCACATAGCACTTACTAGACACCTAATGCTGTTGTAGGAGCCATACAAGTGTTAATTTACGTAATCGTCGCACCAACCCTTTGCAGTAGTCACCATCATGGTGCCCCTTTTCCACACAGGAAAACACCCGAGGTTGCACAGAGCAGGGCATAGGATTCGAAGCAGGCAGTCTGGCTCCAGACTCTGTGCTTTCAACCACTGTGTTAGGCTGCATCTCTCAGCCAGCTCTGAGCAGAAGTGTTAGGACAGGGCTGGAGGGGATGAAGGAGGGGAAAATGACCAGGAGCTGGGCTCAGATGGGATGAGGGTGGGGGTGAGGGTGGAGCCACGTCAGCTGCTCAGACACAATGATGGTACCATTCACTGAGCTGTGGCACCAGGAGGAAAGAGAGCCTTGCTGGCCTCGTTCTCCCAGTCTGTAAAATGGGGACGGGAACACTTGCCTCAGTGCAGAGGGAGCCCGAGTGGAGGTCTTTTGTGCACCAAAGGTGCTCTGTCAGCGTGGCCTGCCCCTGCTGCCTCACCGCTAGCCCTGCCCTCTGCTGCCAACATGCCTGCTGTCCCCTCTGTCCCCCTCCTGGCCGCCTCTGGGGGCATCCTGCCCTCTGGGAATTCCTTTCTCTGTCATTTCCTCATGGAGCTACAAGTGGCTTTGAAGTCTGCCAGGCCCTTTAGAGGGAGGGAAGTGAGAGCAGTTCAAGGGATGTAGGTCGGAAGTATTTGGAAATGCAGATGGGCCGCAGGAGCACCTTTTATTTTCGTTCAGAACATCTGAGTGTCTCTGTGGGTCCCCCACGTCCCCGAGTAGTGCCTCCCGCCTGTTGCCGAGAGGATGTGAGAGTGCCCATGGTGGTGGTGGGGACTGCTGTGAGCTTGGAGCAGCCAGGCTAAGCAAAGCTGTCACCCTCCCGCCCCACCCTGCCATGCCACCAAAACAGAAGGGCTGAGGTACCAGCCCCAGGGAGGGGCTGCCTGGGACAGCCTTCGAAGCAGGAAACAGCCCGGGAGGAAGGCTCAGGGAAGCAGTTTGTTAATATTCACAGCGGAGGCAACAGTCTTCCCCGGGTTTTCAACGTTTACACAGCAGGCAGCGACATCACCAGCCTAGCTCAGCAACTCCAGGGCCTGGGAGGCGAGGCCTGGGTTTGGCTCATAAGTCGCTGTGTGACATTGGGCAACTCACTTCCCTCTCTGGGCCTTGGTTGTCTCTTCTGTAGCATCAGGGACTGTGATTAGATCACCTGCAGGTTTCCTTCCCGCTGCAGCATTCCGGATTCATATTCTTGACAACTTGGCCACAGGCCCCTGCCTCAGCACACCCACTTCCTATCCTCCGGGTGGGGTTCAGGCCTGTCTAGACCCAGGAAATGTGCTGGGACTGTCTCTTGGAAGAAGCAGGGATGCAAGGGCAGACTGAGAAGTGGTGGGTTTGTCTAGAGCCCACTCCCCGGGAGCATACTTAGGGGAGGAGAGAGGCCGTGTGCACACAGATGATGTCTTTGCGGGCAGGGGTGACATCTGAGATATTTAACAGTCAGGGCAGCTCAGGCTGCCTGAGCACTTGGGGGAGGGGGGCAGCTGTGCCCACCATTAACCCTTTAGTTCCTGGGGGGGCGTATCAGCGTCCTGGGGGAGGGACCAGGAAGGCAGGAAAGGGAAATATTTGGGGGGCTTGGGACAGGGCCTGTTTATCAACTGGGAGGAAATGTTTCAGCATTTTGACAACCCGTGTGACCCTGTCAGCGACCTGCTATCTATCAACCCTGTTTGTGGGGAGGGAGGGAGGGAAAGGGAAGGCTGCTGGGCCCTTCGGGGAGCTGGTTTCACAATTTCACATTTCCACAATCAAAAGAATTCCTTTCATTCAGAGTGGGTGGCAGGTCACTGTTCTCACTTGGCCCAGCGTCCCAAGCCCCCTGGCCTGCCACCTGATGGTCCCCCTCCTCCCCCTGCCCTTGGGCGCGGTGAAGGGAGGCTTCCTCCCCCACGGCTCCTTTCCACACAGCATTTTAGTCCAGCTGCCCTGAACCACTGGCTCCTGTTTCCTTTGTGTCTGCCCCTGTCAGCCATCCTCCCTCCCCTGCACAGGGCCCGTTGGGCCCCCATCCTCCTATCCCCCCTCCCCCAGTGATGACCTTTCCAATCTCATTCTGCCTGGCGTTTGGAGGAGAAAGTTGAGGTGGGGTTGCAGGGCTGGGTTAGGGGGAGCCGGTGCACTTTAAGGGCAGTTGGTGGGGGAGACCCCGGATTTCTGGTAAATGCTCCCTTCTCTGCCGGCTGCCCTGACTTCCCTGTGCAGCAATTTCGGTTTCTATCTTAGACAATTTGAGTTGTTTGCTTCCCTGCCTTCCTGCTGGGTGTTTATAGTGAGGAAAATAATTGGTAATATTTGCACAGATGTGCCGGCACTGCAGCTCATCGTGGGCACCTATACCCAGGGGACCCTCCCTGCCCCCAGCTTCTCTGCCAGCCTGAGGAACCAGCCGCAAGTGGGGTAACTGCAAGCTCCCTGCTTCCCAGGAGCCTCAGGCAGTGAGACACAGGCAGAGCTGGGAAGCAGGAGGCCTAAAGTGCCCCAGGCATGCCCGGAGGCTCAGCGTGACAGGGGAGGGGGCCCTGACAGAGTGGCAGGGACTGATCGGGGTGAGCCCAGGCTCCACAGAATGGGCCCTTCCAAGGGGGCTGGGAGGGAAGTCCCTAGGGGCTACGTTTCTGATTCCATTTTCTTCTGCAGAGCCTGAATTTGCAGCTGAGGGAAGGGGATGGAGTGAGGAAGGTGGGTAGCAGGACCAGGGTTGAACATAGGAAACCGTTCGGCGGCTTCTTTGTCTCCAGGCCTGGAGCAGCGTTCTGCAGGGCTGGGAAGGAGGTGGGAGCGGTCAGGGCTGTGAGGCAGCCTACCCAGCCCGAGCAGGGCCTGGACTGGAGTCCACGCTGCCTGCTGCCCAGGCCGGGGCCCAGTGGGACTGGGGAGAGGGACACTGCAGACCAGATGGGGCCGGGGTCTCCTGCTTCGCCCCTGGCACGTGCGCGTGCCGTACGTGTGGACACACGCGAGTGTGGGCACGAAGCATTTGTGCCTGTGTGAGCTGTGCCCGTGTGCGCGCGTGCACAAGGGAGTGCGCGACTGCGTGCCCGCGCCTGTGTGTATGTGTGTAGGTGTGAGTATGCACGTGCTGTGTGTATAGGTGCATGTGTGCGTGCGTGTCTGTGTTTTGGTTTGGGTTCCCCTGGGGCCCTCTGAGACAAGCGTTCGATCGTAGGTAGTTTATTGGGAGCTGATCCCAGGAAGCGCAGCAGGGGAGTAAGGAAGACGATGGGGACAGGAAGGCAGCCAGCGAGGGACTGCTTTTAAGCAAATTGCCACTGCAGGCAACTAAGCTCAGTCCTGCTGGGGAACCCTGAGAGCGTGTAGAATATGACTAGTGTCCTCCCTTCCAGATGCCAGGAAATCTGGGGTTATTTGTCCACCAGCTTCCATCCGTCAGTGGTTGAAGTCACTTTCGGCTTATCCTGCCTGTGGGCCCAGTATCACAGTGTTCCCAGGAAGCAGCCTTCGTTGTGGGGAGGCAAATGCCGAGGGGATCTCGGTGGCACCACCGGGTCTGCTGCCGCTTGGTGGGTGCGGCGGTCGCGGTGATGTGCTGCTCAGGCCCCCGCAGGAATGATGGGCTTAGTCCTCCAGCTGCTGCAGGTGCTGTCGGCAATCAGCCTTCAAGGCACACCCTGCTTAGGGAGCAGCTCCAGCTGAAGAGATCCGCCTCACCTGAGACTCACAGCCCTTTTCTGCGTGGCCCACATCCAATGACTGATTGATAAGCAGGTATAAAGGCCTGGCCCTGCATCCTACCTTGGGTCAACTCTGAAGGGCATCCTGGATCCAGACCCCACCTTGGGTTGGCCCAGACAGTCATTTGGGCCAGTATTGCAGCCTGGCCACCCCGCCATTCAGATCGGCCTTCTGCTCCCTTCCTCAAATGTTATCCCAGGAGTGTCTCCTAACGTACATCATGCGCTAATCTCTGTCTCAGGGGTACCCAGCCTGTGCAACACATGTGTGTGTGTCCATAGCTGTGTCTTGCAAGTAGGCACATGTGGGTGCGAGCGTGCCAGCGCCCTCCATGCAGTGACCTAGAGGACAGGCTGGTCCCTCTGCCAGTCCAGGCAGGTTCCTGGGGGCCTGGGACCGAGAGCATTTGGTGCTGAGGCTGTGGTCTGAGGCAGACAGAGATGGTTTCCTCCCCATACCACCCGTGAACAACCCCCATAAGGGAGGTATGAGGGAATCTAGAGAGGGCATCGGGAGAGTGGGGCTCCTTGGTGACCCCGTACCTTGTGTCCACCCTTGATAGCTCCAGGCAGCTCAGTGGAGCCTCAGTCACCCTGGCTCGCATCCCTTCCACCTGATCTCCAAGGCCTTCGAGTCTAGAAGGGATTTTTCTTCAGCATGGACTTTGCCTTATCTCGCAGAGTCAAATGCACGCCATCACCCTGCATCCAGGCTACTCTGAGCACAGAAGTCCTCCAAGCCAGAGTGCCTCGCCCTTCTCCTAAGGCCCGGATGTGGGCATGTGCTCTCAAGAACATGCTGCTAGGGGCCAGGAGCAGTAGGCTTGGGGATGGAGGTCAGTCTTGGGGAAGAAATGGACGCAGGCAAAGGTGGAGGCAGGCGAGGAGAGTAAGAGGGCCAGAGGGCACCAGGTGTTACCGAAATGTTTATTACAAGGATAATTATATACAATAATGGGACATTAAAACTGCTGATCCTGGGCCTGTGAGACTTCAGGGGATGCAGGGAATGGAGGGCTGAGTAACGCCTGGGATTAGGGGGGATGGTGGGACAAGTTGGTGGATTCATAGCCTCGAGCTCTGGATGGGGGACGGGAATGACCAGGTTCGCAGATTGTGCACAATGAGGTCCATAGCTTGAACTCTGAAAGGCCTGCCCTCACAATGTGCTCCTCCTGCCTGTCTGGATGTCTCTAGAATTCTGGAGGATTTCTAGAGGTTGAGGGCGTTAAGAGCAGCTCTGAGCCGGGGTGCCAGTGGAGAAGCTCCAAGGCTGACCAGGGGTCCAGCATTCAGAGGTGGGAAAACATTACTGACCTTTGAGACACAGGCCTGACCTTCCTCTTCCTTGAGTTGGTGGAGCCCTCAGTTGGGCTCCAGCCTGGATGTTCTAGGCATAATCCAAACAGCTTTGAACCCCGCTTGGGAGGCTCCTGCCACATCCCTGCCCATGAATACTAAGGGTCATCCCTTAGTATCCCTTAGACACATTCTCTTCATCTATCTAGACCTTGCTCACCTCCTCTAGGAAGCCTTCCTGGGCTGCTCAGCTGCCATGCCAGGCCTGTGTCCCTCCTCTCATCTCACTCACTACTCAGGGTCTCCTCGCTATGTTCCCACAGGGCTGGATCTAGGGTCCTGTGCTCAGTGGCTGCTGGGCTGATGGCCCTCTCTCTCTGTCTACCTGGGATGGTGCCAGCTCAGAGCCCCCCAGGAGGAGCCTAGAAAAGGATGTTGTGGGAACAGGGGCAACACTATTCCAGGGCCCTCCAGGCTTTGTGTCATCTCATCTGCCTTTCGTTCCTGCACAGAGACGCTCCAAGAACCTGCCCTCAGCAAAGAGTTTATACACCCGAGATGTCCCTTCTCTGCCTAGAATCTACACTGTCTTACAAGCCCACAGGAGAGGTAAGCACCCTCCAGAACCAGAAAGACCAAGGGGTCCCTATGTCTCTATGTACTGGCTGGCTGAGGTCTGGGCATCATGAGCCAGAGAGTGGAGCTGGGGAAAGTCAGGGTGTCCCAGGCGGAGATTCCTGTGGCTGCAAGGCCTGGGTCAGCTCCTCTTCTCCCCAGGCACCCCTTTCCCTCCCTGTAATCTGTTCTTTCTCTGTGGAGAGGTTAACAAAGTCGGGTAGTGGGGTGCTTGCAGGGCAGGAGACCCTTTAGGAAATAAGCAGAATGGGGAGAGCTCCCAGCTAGAGGGAGGCCCTACCTGGATGGCCAGGTGGGCAGCCCTACCCTCTCCTGCTTCCCAACATAGCCTGGGCTGGAGAGTGATGTTCCCAGCCCTGCTTTAGGCTGGTTGCAATAGGCAGGAAGAAGTGAAGGTTGCACCCCTCAGGCTGCGGCCTGGGAGGCCTCCTCCCAATAAGCCATGCTCATGAGCTGTCTTCAGGGCCCAGGACTCCCCAGAGAGTCTGCTACCCCAAGCACCCCTGCCTCCTCAGGTGGAGCAGGGGAGTCAGAACGCCAGGACTTCTTGGCCACTAGCTGTGGCCATTCTGGGACATGTAAGCTGCCAGGGCTACCACCACGGCCACATAGAGACCAGCCCCGATGGCGATGGAGAGTGTGGCCAGGAACAGGGCCCGGCGGGAGGTGGTGCTGGCCAGGCGGAAGTCCCCCTTGGAGATGGCCTTGCTGGTCTAGGGAGAGAGAGGCGCTGATGAGAGGGAGCATCCCCACGCCCAGCAAAACAGCCCCAGCCCGCCAGGCCCTGACCCCAGGCCCTCCAGAGGAGCGGGGTGGCCAGAGCAGGAGCCCTGGGCCCCACGGGCTCTTACCCCCTGGGAGAAGTAGAAGGCAGCTATGCCCAGTGGCCAGAAGCAGCAGAGCATCGAGAAGATAGTGAGACCCAGGTGGTCCCTGGGAGGCAGCGTAAGGAAGCTGTCTTCACTTTCACTCTCTGTCGAGGTTGCATCACTCTGCAAAACACAAGTGGGCTCTTGTGACCTGGCCCAGGATCACCCATTGGCAGTGATGTGGGGCCACGGGAAGACCATCTGCTGTTAGTGGGAGTGTGGGCTGGGCTCGGTACTCTCCACCAAAAGCTTTGACAGTGAATGGCCCAGTGATTCCACCCTTAGGAATTTATCACTAGGAAAGAATACAGATATACACGTACTGGAATGTTCATCATAGGATAGTAATTGTGAAAAGATTAGAAACAATCTCAACACCCAATGACCAGGAGATTGGGTTAGTAACTGATGGAAGAACCTACAATGGGATACCATGTAACCCTTAAAAATCACCTTGTAGAAAATATTAGATTACGTGGAGCAAAACTGAAATATGTTGCTTAAAGAGGAAAGTTTCTGTTATAGAACTGTGTATAGCAAGATCTCTTTTGGGGAGTAGGGTAGGAAAAAAACACATACGTAAAAAAGACTGGAAGATCATCCACTAAAATAATAGTTATCTTTGAATGGCTTTCTATATTGACTTTAAATTACTTATATAATTAAGAAAACAAGAGCAAGGTGAACTCTCCTCAAAGTCTAAAAGTCCATAGATGGATGGATGAATGGATAAAGACAATGTTATCTATTTATCTATCTATCTATCTATCTATCATCTATCATCTATCTATCTATATAAGTACAATGGAATATTATTCAGCCATAAAAAGAAGGAAATCCTGCCATTTGGGACAAAATGAATCTTGATGCATTATGCTAAGTGAAATAAGTCAGACAAAGAAAGACATATACCGTATGATCTCACTTATATGTAGGATCTAAAAAAGCTGAACTCATAGAAACAGTGAGCAGATTGGTGGTTGCCAGGGGCTGGGGAGTGGGGGGAATGAGGAGAGGTTGGTTAAAGAGTACAAACTTCCAGTTATAAGAGCAATAGGTTCTGGGGATCTAATACAGCGTGGTGACTGTAGTTAACAATAACGTATCGTACAATTGAAAGTTCTAAGAAAGTAGATCTTAAATGTTTTCACTATAACAACAACAGCAAAATGGTAATTACGTGAGGTGAAGGATGTGTTAACTAACCTCATTGTGGTAAACATTTTGTAATATGTACCTGAATCAAATCATGGCATCATACACCTTAAACTTAAACGATGTTATATACCAATTATCTCTCGATTGAGCTAGAAAAAAAACAAGAACAAAAAGTGCTATTAAAAAATTAAATATTCATAACCCTTAAAAGTTGGGAATCGCGATGTTGTATACCTACTTACATAATATTGTAAACCATCTATACTTCAGCAAAAAAGATACCCTAATGCAGTTAATCTTAAAAAAATTAAATAGCCCAAGCTAGTGTTTCTCAAAGTGTAGATAGCACCCGTGTCAGAAGTGCCTTTTCTTTGGTAACATACAGATTCCTGGACCGTAAGCCAGGCCTACAGAATCTCAGCACCTGGAGGTGAGCCCAAGAATCTGCATTTTAAACACACATACTCACCTCCTCCTCCTCCTCCTCCTCCTGGTCATCCTCTTGGCCTTGGAGCTCCTCTTGAACCCCGTAGGACACAGTCTGGATGGTGACATCCTCTTCCGCTTGGCCAGGTTCTGTGGACCGCTCCGTAGGCCCAGCGGAGGGCTCCCTGCTCTCTGTGAAGCTGGTTTCGCAGCTGTCTGCCCTGGGCTCCTTGAGCTTGTCCCTCCCCAGGAGGCAGTTGGGCCTGTACCAGGCCTCCACGGCCAGCTGCAGGGATCCTGGGTCCAGGAGCTGGTGGGCGTGAGCAGGCCCAGCACCACCCAGGAGGTAGGAGTAGATTTTCTCCTGGCACGGCCAGGCGGGAGAAGCCTCGGGGTAGGGGTAGGGGCCATGGAGGTGTGAGGGGTTCCGAGGCAGCAGTGGGTTCTGTAGCTCACTCAGACTCTCCATGGTTCTGGGGGCAGCTCTGGGGGGGAGAGCCCCAGAGCCCCAGGACTCGGTGGCCAGCTGAGCAGTCCTCAGAGAGCCTGCTGGGAGAGCAAGACAGACACTGAGGCCGGCAATCCTGATGCAGGACCGGAAGTGGTGAAGAGCACAGACTCTGCAGTCTGACTTGCTCTAGACCCTGCCTGTACCACCGGCCAGCCGCGGGACCTTGAGCTGGCCACTCAACTCCTCAGAATCTCCGTTTCTTTGCCTGCAGATCAGGGATAGCGGCAGTACTTACCTCATAGAGTTGGTGCATTCATCTATCCATTGAACACATAGTTATTGAGCATCAGCGATGGCCAGGCACTGGACGGCTGCTGGGGATGCGATGGTGAGAAGGGCGGGTAGCGGGGAGAGGAAGAAAGATGCACACTTTGTCTTCCAGAGCTTACAACTGGTGGAGAAAACGCCTGCCCTGAAGGAGGAGTATAGCAGAGGGTGTGAGAATGTACGATGGATAGAACTGACACAGAGGCACAGGGGAGGCTTCTGAACGGAGATCTGAAGGAAGATGAGCTGACAAGGTGAGGGGAGGGGGGACACGTTTCATGGAGAGGCCGAATAAAGGATGGTAGGCAAGGGAGCTGAGAGAAGCCTGGTGTGGCTCAGGGTACAGAGAAAGGTGTGAGATGGAGTGCAGGCCCAGACCGTGCAACCCCATTTAGGTCTAAGGGGCCTTCAGGGATCTTGGCAGGGGTGATAGGATGAGATTTGGGTCCTGAAGCCTTCCTTGTGGCTGTGTGTGTGGGGCGGCTTGGACTGACTGTGACACCAGTAGGAGGCTTTGCCATGGCTTCAGGTAAGTTGAGGACAACTGGGACTCAACGGTGAGGAGATGGAGAAAAGGGGGCCGGCCTTGGGAGATACTGACAGGACTTGGTGGCAGGTGGGATGTTGGGTTGCCAGAGGATTTGTTCTAGGGTTGGTGGGACCACCGTTAGCTCAGAGCTCGCTACATGCCATGTGCTCACAGAGGTCAGTTCTTCCTGAGGAAGGATGCTTCTCCCCAGGCATGGTCTTAGGGGGATGCACCTTAGGCTAACTTCCCTTATAAGGCAAACTGTGGGATCTGGGGCAGGGCTTCCTGGGTGCTAAGGTATGGACTTGCACATCCCAGTTGGAAATGTAGACACCCTCAGGGGCTGCCTCTTCCTCTTTCAGCCAGCCCTGAGCACCTACTGTGCATTTGGGAAGGGCGCATAGTGGGTGCTCAGGACTGGCTGAAGGAGAAAAAGGCAACTTTTGAGTGTGTCTACAGCAAATCCATACACACTCTGGGGTGTGGCAGGTAAAAGTGGGGTCTGGAGAGAGAGGAGGGTCACGCCAGTTGGCCTCAGGGGGCTTGCTGTCTCCCTCCCGGGCACATCATGAAGCTGGTGGGGGCCAGGGTCATGTCTTTCCCTGGATTTATAAACTGGAGGTTGGAGACTCAGTCTGGCCCTGACACTTTGGGCAAATTTTCATGCCCTTCTGGGTTTCCTCACCTGTACAGTGCAGGTGATAATCCCTGCCCACCACATGAGGTTGTTTTGAGGATCCAAATAGGTGGCCGATATGCAAGTATGTTGTAGATTATAAGTGGGAGGGGCTGCTATGCTCATTCCTGGGCTTTAGAACTTGTCTTCACCCCCATCCCTGGCCAGGGCCTTTTTTGGCCTTCTAGCTGGTGTTCTGCTAATGGTAAAGGGTGAGATATTTTTGCCCTCCGGACTGGGTTTATCTTCCCCAGTCCTATTCCCTACCAAGAATTCACAGCCAAAGCCTTGCAAAGGCCATTTCTTCTGCCCCAAGAGAAGTGGCTGGATTCTAGAAAGCTGGTTCTTGGGGAGCGTTAAAGACAGAGCACGGCCCCAGAAATAATGCCCAGGGAATGGGACAGAGCGAGGGGAGGAACAAGGCCAGGTGAGATTGGGGGAGGGCAGTGAGGGAGTGTCCGTGGGAGGCCAGGCTCTCCTGGCTGGGTTGCTATGAGGGCAGAGGGTGGGCTGTTGCCTGCCTCGGGGCAAAGGGTCAAGGAGAGACTGCCCCTGGCTCAGAGGCTCTGAGAGCCTGAGAAGTGAGGCCTTGGAGCTGGGGTTCCAAGAATGCCTAACAGAGAATCCTGGAGGGGCGCAAAGAAGAGCATGTGGTCCAGGTGCCCAGCTCTTCACCCAGGGAGGACACAAATGGTGCTGGAGACACTGGACTGCTAAGTGCCTGGAGGGCCTGTGGGTGCATTAACCAGCTGTGGCAGAAGTTTCCCCACATACAGGGACTGGGGAAGGTGGGGGAGCTTAGGTCACTACTTTCGGGGCTGCTCACAAATGCAGGGGCCTCACTACTTCTGTCTCCTTCCTCTCCAGAGGACAAACATGCAGGGGGGGAGCCCTTGGACTGTAGTGACATGGAAGGGATCCTTCCT
>NW_006787038.1:1364271-1364485 GCF_000442215.2 Lipotes vexillifer
CACCCAAGGCAGAGGCCTCACAGGGCCACTCTCACGCCTGGGCTCCTTGGGGCATATTCCCAGCAGGTCTAGTCTCTCTAACCCCCAAGGGCAGCTTCGGAGCCCCTGTCACAGCCCCCCTCCACCAGCAGATGTGACCCACAGATGTGGAGCCAAAGGGCATATGACCATAGGCACATGTACTCAGTTAGGTACGCTGAGTTTCCATTCCTGC
>NW_006787038.1:1364545-1373045 GCF_000442215.2 Lipotes vexillifer
TTCCTGCTCCGCCCCCATTAGCTTTTTGACCTGGCACAGTTACAGTCAGTTTCTCCATCTGTAACAAGAGGGGTTGGATTAAACAGCCATTGATGTGATGGTGGCACTAATATACCGTGATTCCATAGCCTCAAGGAGCCCCTCAGAAGTGAAATCCCCCCACTCCCTACCTTCTTCAATAGTCAGGAAGAGATGAGCACACTCAGCACCCAGTGAGTGCAGTTTTCACCTTCCCCACTTCGGCCCCTCCAGCAGGTTGAGGGAGGCAAAGGAAAGGCAACACGTCTATTTGCCAAATGGGCCATGGAGCCAAGGAGTTATTGCCCAGCTTCCCACTCCCCCTGGGCTGCCCCCGTCCCGGCCCTGCCCCTGCTCACCTCGCCCACCCTCTGCGCTTCCATCCATGTGGGCCTTTCTGAGGGAGTAGGGCTGGGGAGACCAACCCTAGGGCCCTCGGAACAGATTAATGCATCATATTCACCCCTGCCCCGTGCTCTGCCTCACCAAGAGGCCAAGCTCTAATCCTCCAGAAGCAAAGGAGGGATACTTGTGTCCAGCAATCAGGCCCTGGAGCTCTGAAGACCATAGGGGCATTTGCAGGGCGCTTGTCCAGGGCAGGCAGGAGTGGCTGTGTCCCAGCTCACCCTACCTGTTCCTACCAGCCACCCTCTCTTGGTCAAAGTACACCCAGCTGAGCCTTGGAAACCCAAGCCACATAGCCTCGCCTGGATCACTGCTCTCCAACCCCCCAACACACACATACTCTGATGGCGACTTTAGGCAGAACTTCTCAGCACTTCATGCACAAACATGAAATGTGCATTCACCCCGGGTTTTCCACAGTAGGGACAAGCTGGAAGCCACCTGAACGTCTAACATTTGGGGACAAGTTAAGTAAATTATGGTGCAACAACACAACAGTACAAGGCCTTCAAACAGGTTTGCAAAGAGGAATAATGTGAGAAAGTGCTCTCTGCAGATTCAGCGAGAAGGGAGAAAAGAACACCGTATGTGCACGTAATCTCAACTCTGCCAAAATGTCAACAGTGATTATCTCCAGGGGTGGGAGCACAGGTGCTTTTCTTTTTTTTTTTTCTTTTGACACCATGTTTTTTCTGTTTTCCACATTCATTTTTTTACGATGAGCATGCACTACTTTTAAACCAGGCAAAAATTAATGGATTTCTTCTGAGCCCAATTATCTAAAATCAGTTTAAAACCTCCCCAGGCTGGGGCATTCCTTCTGAGTTTGGAGGCTGAGCACAGCATCAAAACCTGCCCCCCGCTCCCCCCAGTATGCACAGAGAGGCACGTCACACACACACGCACATACATGCACGCACACAAGTGCATACTCACACACACACCTCCACCAAGTCGGGGCTGCAGTACCCGCTCACAGCCAAGCCACGGGTCATGGTTCTCCAACAGGTCATGTTCTTTCCATAGCCTGCTAGGGCCACACAGGAGTTCACTGAGCTGACCCTGGGGACCCAGCACCGAGTCCTGGCCAGCAGGGGGTGGTGGCTGGGCTCCAGGCCCAGCCTTCTCTGCCCTTGGCCTGGCCTGACCTTTGGCCTGTTGCTTAGGGCTGCCTCTCTCTCTCTGTTCCCTGGAATAAGGGACCAGCACCCAATGCAGAGCAATTTTCATCTCCACCTCTGCTGCCTGGTCTCACCTGGACTGCGTGTCCTTCCAAACTGTGTACGGTACTGTGTACATGCACACTTGCTGGTGAACATGTTCCTGTGTGTGTGTTTGTGTGTGTGTACACATGTGCACGCACACGTGTGCACTCAGCTCCAGAGGAAAACATGAGCTGCCTGGGATTCTGCATGAAAGAAGATTGCTCCAAACGTGTGGTCATGGCTGGAGGCCTGGGCCCCACAAGAGGAGAGGGAGAGAGGTGCGTCTGTGAAGCCACGGTCCCTGGCTTGTTTCCTTTTGAGCTGAGAAGTGAACTGGGCCCTAAGGTTTTCCATGCCCTGATTTGGGGAAGGAGAGCACCATGACACCTCCCAGACTAGGGACAGGAAACCATCCAGGAATCCACTGGAGTCCAAATACAGCCTCCCACGGGAGTCTGATTGCACTGGAGTCCAGTCATACAGTGTGACATTAGTTTATCTGTAAAATGTATGGAAAGGGTAGAAGGAGGGGAAGGGGCTGATTTCTAACAGCTCAGCTCAACATGACCCTGGGATTCTACTGGGAGAAGAACTTACTTGTTGAGCTTTTCGCAACGTGCCAGGAACTGAACTGTTCTAAATGCTCATTTTGACCCTATAATTCTAGTGGAAGAATAACAACAGGACAGAGGGCTTCCTTTCCAGCAGTTGCAGACTAACTTGTGTCACACCGAACCAGCCAATGACAGCTGGAAAAGCTAGGGGCAAGTATGAAGGCATTGAAGAATCACCGAGGGAGCAAGAACTTGAGGGGTCAAGGTGCCAAGGTCCCACAGAAGAGAGGAACATGGTAGTGGTTACATGACTGCAGGTATTTCACAAAACTCACTGAATTGTACACCTGAAATGAGTGACTATTATTGTATGTATATTATGCCTCAAAGCTGATTTTTTTAAAAAGACAAAGACTAAATTTTTAAACAACACAATGCAAACTACATGCTACTAATAATCAATGTACCCTAGATATAGAAATACAAAAAAATTCAAATTTAAAGGATGAAATAATAACGCCTCAACACTTACTAAATTCTTACTGTGTTCCAGGCACTGTTCCAAATGTGATGTATTATCTCATTTAATCCTTACAGTAACTCTATGAATCATTATCTCCATTTTACAGATAAAGACACTGAGGCATAAGAAAGTTATAAATGCCCACAGGCACACAGCTGGTGGGTGGTGAGCTGGGCATGGACCCTGGAAGTCTGACTCAAGAGCGACTGTGCTCTGGTGTCATCACATGTCAGCTGCCATCTATTGAGTGCTTGCTTTGTTTGAACACCATGCCAAGTGCTTCAAATGCAGTATTTCATTGAATCCATCCTCTTTCACATGGGTGGGGAGGATGCGACTCAGAGAGGTTAAATAGGGTTTCTGAGAACACACAGCTGGAGAGTGACAGAGCCCCATTTGACCCAGGCCTGTGTGATCAGAGCTCATGCTGGCCTGAACAGCATCAAGTTCAGGATTAGCTGTGGGTGTCCGGCTTAGAGGAAGCTTTTTTTTTTTGCGGTACGCGGGCCTCTCTCTCACTGTTGTGGCCTCTCCCGTTGCGGAGCACAGGCTCCGGACACGCAGGCTCAGTGGCCATGGCTCATGGGCCCGGCTGCTCTGTGGCATGTGGGATCTTCCCGGACCGGGACACGAACCCGTGTCCCCTGCATCAGCAGGCGGACTCTCAACCACTGCGCCACCAGGGAAGCCCTAGAGGAAGTTTTTTGCATGCACTGTCTGGTGGGCTCTGAAATGTCTGGGAAGAGGCACCATGAATACTGTTAAAAAGAGACCACAGGAGCATTGGTTAAGAATCCGCCTGCCAGTGCAGGGGACACAGGTTCGAGCCCTGGTCCGGGAAGATCCCACATGCCGCAGAGCAACTAAGCCCGTGCGCCACAACTACTGAGCCTGTGCTCTAGAGCCCGCGAGCACCAATTACTGAAGCCCGCACGCCTAGAGCCCGTGCTCCGCAACAAGAGAAGCCACCGCAATGAGAAGCCAGTGCACTGCAACAAAGAGTAGCCCCCACTCGCCACAACTAGAGAAAGCCCGCATGCAGCAACAAAGAACCAACACAACCATAAATAAATAAATAAATAAAAGAGAGAGACCACAGGGACAGTGTGATGTGGGACCAGGAGGATGGGGATAGTCCTCATCAGAAGCCTGTAAAATTATAACAGCTACTATTTACTGCATCCTCACACGAGCCCCGTGTTTCACACTTTATCTCAAAACTGTACAACAATTCATGAAATTGGCTATTATTATTTCTCATTTTTCAGATGAGGAAACTGAGGCTCAGAAAACTTAAGTAACTTGCCCAAGATTAAACAGTGACAGACCCTGGATTTGAACCTAGGTTTAACTGAGTCCAAATCCTGGCCTTTCATTTACTACACATTTCCGAGCCTACCCGTGTGTAGAGGGTTGTGATAGATGGTGTGGGTGTGAGAATGGTGAAGACTTGGTCTTGAATGGGTTAAAACCAGGGCCTTAGTGAAGGGAATGGGAAATGGGAGCTTTAAGAAAAGATTAAGAGATTTGTGGTGATTCAGCAGCCCAGAGATGGCTGCCTAGATAACTTTAAGGTCTGGATTCAAATAAATACAGAGTTTTTGTGAGGGAGCTCAACCTCTGACCACTATCTCTCAGTGCAGCAAGAGAGATTGCTTCTAAGCTGTAAGATAAAAGCCAGAACTTCCTAGCAGGGCAGAAGATTAAATAGAAATGATTACAATCCAGGGAAGAGGTGCTGTCTTTAAGAATAGGTGCTAGACTATCTTCCAGGCAGATAATATGTAAACTGTTCTGTAAACTGTGAAGTGCTGTGACTTTGGTGGCTGTTTGTAGGTGGCTTAGGGCTGGATTTGATGATTTCTGGCCTGTAAGCAAGAGCGCCCCCAAGCCAGCTTTGGAGTCATGGTTGCAGCTTGTTGCATCTTACAGTAAAGAGAGCAAGAGTCGGGGGGTCGGGGTTAGGTTGGAAGGCAGCAGAGTTGAGGGAAAATGGGGAATTCAGCTTTCTTTGCTTCAGCTGCCTCCTCAGGAAGCTTACGCAATGGATTATCCTTTCTCTCTCCTCTGTCTTCAAAGGCTCCAAACTCCTGATCCTTCCTAATGGCACTTAAACATATTGTTGTTCCCCTGGCTTAAAAAAGTGATAACTGTAAAACCCGACTGCCAATCCTTTCCTCCCATCGAGAGGCAGGGGTCTATGTCCCTCCTGTCTAATCTGAGTGGGCTTGTGACTGCTCCCACCACAGAGCCCAGCAAAAGTGATGCTATGAGACTTCAGAGGCCAGGTTATAAAAGGCCATGCAGCCTTCACCTTGTTCGCTAGACTACTCACTCTTGGGACCCTGAGCTGCTGTGGATTACTCTGAGGCCGTCATGCTGGAGGGGCCGTGTGTGTAATGCTCTGGTCGGAGGAGCCTGCTGAGCCCAGCCTTCTGGCCATCCCCAAGATGCCAGACATGAGTGAAGCCATCCTGGACTCTTCAAACCAGCCCATCTGTCCTCTGAATACCACAGGGTGACCTCTGTCCATGCCACATGGAGTGGTATAATCACATAGCTCAAACCTGCATGAATTTCTGACCCTAAACATTGTGAGATATAATAAAATGTCCATTGTTTTAGCCACTAAATTTTGGGGTAGTTAGGCAGGAATAGATAACTGGAACATCTGTTCTCAGTGCCACTTCCCCCCTTCAGCTCCTGTCCTCTCCCTCTCCTGTACCTCACAGCTGCACTGCTCAGAAGCATTGTCTCCATGCACATCAGAATACTTCAGCTCTCAGCTCGAAAGTCACCTCCTTAGGGAGCTCACCCCTCCATCCTCAGCCTAGATTTAGGTTGCTTGGTTATCTGCTCGCCAGGCTCCAGCTCTTCCTCTCCAAGAGCTTATCACAGTCTCTATATATGTGTGATTCCTTGATTAGTGTCTTTCTCCCTCACCAGAGCTCGTGAGCTTCAAGAGGGTGGGGTGTGTGTCTGTCCCTCATATTTGCAGCCCCTTTCCTGGCACATAGTAGGCATTCCATAAATAGTTGATGTCATGAATGAGTGAATGAATTAGTGAATGAATGAGCTAGGTGTGCTGAGTCTCCTCCTTAAGAAAGTACTTTCCAGTACTGGGATGGGTGGAGCACGTCTGGCTGGGGCACATTTAGTTCTGCACAACAAACATTTCTTAAGCAATTCAGACCAGTCCTTGGAATGCAAAAATAAACCAGAAGTGGTACCTGTTTTGAGGAGTAGTAGAGAATACAGACTAGCAAATACAAAGTTTCAATGCCATGGAGTAAGTTGTGCTAGCAGTCCATGGAGTGTTATGTGTGCCCTGATGTGGGACTCCTGTCTTGAGATGGGACAGGAGGTGATGGTGGGAACTCGGAAAAGGCTTTCACAGCAGGTGACACGTGAACTGAGTCTTGAAGAAAACAAAGGAGTCATTAGGTGAGACAATGAGAGAAGAGCATTTCCAGCAGAGGAAACAGCACAGAGGCATGGGGCGGTGTTATAGAGGGGAAACCAGGTGGCTTGGTATTGATGGAATCAAGCAAGAGAGGTGGGAAGGCTTCCTATTCCTTGCAGAGAAGCTTTTTTCTTTGGGCAGTGGGGAGCCAATGATGGTTGTAGCAAGGAAGTGATATGGTCATACCCATGTTTTAGGCAGAGCACTCTGGGTGGCAGCAGAAAGGATTTGAAGAGTGTGAAAATGGAAGTCCTGTTAAGAGAATATTGTAAAAATGCAGGCAGGAGAGGATGAGGATCTGAACCTGATCTATAGCAAAATGGATGGAGATGAAGGGTCATACCTGAGGAGTAGTTAGGAGGCTAAATGAATAGGACTTCGAGACTAACTATAAGTGAGGGAGAGGTAGGAGCAAGAATGACTCCCAGGTTCTGGGTTGTTTTTTTGACTAAGTAGAAGGTGATGCCACCAACTTAGGCAAAAAATCTAGGGGGAAGCTGTTGGTTCAAGAAGGCAGCCTGAGCACAAATGACCACCTCTTCTCCCTCTTAAGTTTCCATTAAAATGACAGGACATATATTTTCAAAAGAATAAAATCACAACAAAACTGGAAAACAGGGGCTTCCCTGGTGGCGCAGTGGTTGAGAGTCCGCCTGCCGATGCAGGGGACACGGGTTTGTGCCCCGGTCTGGGAGGATCCCACATGCCGCGGAGCGGCTGGGCCCGTGAGCCATGGCCGCTGAGCCTGTGCGTCCAGAGCCTGTGCTCCACAACGGGAGAGGCCACAACAGTGAGAGGCCCACTGTACCGCAAAAAAAAAAAAAAAAAAAAAAAAAATCAACAAAAAAAACTGGAAAACAGAAAAGAATGATATCAGTGGATCAGAAGCACAGAGGAATTTCTAAGAGATAAAGAACAGATAAGATTCCCTGGTGAAGAAATCAGTACAGAGACACTCACAGTCCCAAACACCAGAAGTAAGAACAATTCCAGTTCAAAGGAGAGGTCTGTTAGGGAAACAAACTTACCCAACCTCGGAGGATTATGAAAAACAGCTACATAAAAATAAAAGAGAAAGATTAAATAAACAAATAGAAAATTGACCCAATAAGAGTTATAGAAAAGATATTTAAAATTTTTTTCAATTCATGTCCTTAGAGAGATGTAAGAGGACGTTGCATCCATAAAAGAAGAACAGTCTGCTATGAAAAAGGAGGAAAGAACGAAAAAGTATTTTTGAAATTGAAAATAATTGTCTAAATTTTCAAAAATTCAGTGGAGAAGCTGGATAATAGAATGGTCACAGTTAAAGACTAACTTTTTAATGTAAAAGAAAAAGTTAATGAAATTTCCCAAGACATAGAGCAAAAAGACAAAAAGATGGAAGATATGCAAGTTAAGAGACACGAAGCAGAGTCCCAGGAGATCGAACATCCATCTAACAGGAGTGTCAGAAAGACAGAACAGAGACGCTGGAGGAGAAAAATTGTAAATAAAGAAGTAAAAGCAGAACGTGTTTCCTGAGCTGAAAAAAAAAAAGCATATTGAGATTGAAACGGGTCATCAAGTACCAAGCTGGAAAAATGAAACACACACACACACACACACACACACACACACACACACACACACACACACACACGCTAATGGAAGAATAGGTGTTTGAGTTTGGTTTTAAAGTGCCTTTGGGATATAAGAGTAGAAACTCCACCTGGCAGTTGATGTATAGAGTTGAAGCCCTGGGTGCTGGTCAGGGCTGGAGAGAGATTTGAGAATGATTGAAGGACCTGTGGAGAGTGAGAAGAGGGCTGAGGGGGAAACCCAGGGAAGAGAGAGAAACAGCTGGAACACTTCTCAGCTCCAATGGGAAGCTTCTCAGTTGCTCTTTTCCCCGGGAACATCAGTCCACCCTCTTTTTTTATCCACTGCCACCCTGGGCTCCTATAGGCTGGACTGGGCTCTCCTTCAGAGCAAAAGCTGCTTGCCTGGGGGGTGGGTTTGTGGCTGAGAAAGGTGAAAATTGCTGGGAGAATTGGGATGGTGACACCACTACTCAAATTAGTCCATTTTCAGGTGGAAATCAGATCATTATTCTTGCTGAAACAACCTGTCTCCCCACTGAAGCAGCTCATTCTCAACCACTTAGAATCAAACAGTGCATCTAATGGTGGAAGATAACACATCTAGCATTGGGCCCTCACTCCCTGCTTGGTTTGCTTGGGGCAGGGGGGTGAGGTTGGGAGGGGGCAGGGTGGCAGAGGAGCTGCAGGAAGGAGGGAGACAGAATAAAGGAGGAGGCAAGAGAAGAGAGGACCTGGATACAAAGAGCAGG
>NW_006787038.1:1373117-1402637 GCF_000442215.2 Lipotes vexillifer
GGAATGAGATCATTCCTTAGTGTCCCCTGCCTTGTAGCAGAGGGGGCCTTGCTCCAGGCAGGCTGTCCACCGAGCCCCTAAGAAGGGAAGGAGGTTGTAAAGTACCAAAGGTTTAGAGATCTGGGATGTTTCTTCTTCCCGAACTGAAGCCTGTTCCTTCTGCTTTTTTCTCCCTGGAATGGTGTACTTTAGGGCTGGAAGTCCCTTGAGGATGCACAGATGAATTGGCCTTTTGAACCTGGAGGTAATTAATAATGTACAGATTTCTCCAGGTATTCTCTGCCTCTGTCATTTTGTGTGTGCTACCAGGGGAAGGGGCCTGCATGTGAGTATTTCAGTTTCAATCTCTTTCTTCACACACACACCATTTCTTAATGACCACGTCTCATTGATTTCTTCCTCTTCCTCAGATCTCCCTGCCACCCATCCCCCCTCCACCCCCAGCTCCAGATAACTGAGATCAACAAGTCAGGTGCCAGGGTTGACTCTCTTCTTGCCTTTGAGGCCTTGTGAAGAGGGTCCGAATGGGAGCCTCGGTAGGGAGGGGGCTGGAGGGGAAGATAAGAAGTAGCCAGTGGGTAGTTTTCCCTGGCTGGGAGAGGAGCCAGATGTGTCTGCCTGGGTGACCAGAGGTGCCCTGCACCCTGACAGCTCTGGGGGTGGAAAGTCTATCCAGACAGCTGCAGAAGGAGGGGTGCTGCACTGTTCTAGTCCCCGCAGCAGGCCAGCACCCTGACAGACCAGTCTCGCAGAAAATAAAGCCCCTTTCTATGCTTTCTGCTGCCACCGTTGCCGTCACTTTGTTATGAGGGTTAGTGACTGTCCATTAACTCCGGAGAGCTGAGAGCTGATTTTTGCTGCACCAACAGCTGGGAGCCAGAAAGTGCTGACATGGGGGAGGGGCTGATTCCCCCACCCTGGCTGGGCGTTTGCAGGGTAAGTCCGGGAGGTCACTGGCGTGGCTTACTCAGCTCTACCCAAGTGCCAATTAGCTAAGGTTTTTCTGAACATCACCGGGCCTGCTGCAGTTGAGGAAAATTATTGTCAGAGAAGATCATTTTGTTTTTAAATTAAAAAACTCTCCCCAGGGATGGATCTTTCCAGACTGTGCCCTTCTGTAGTCTTCTTAGGAGGGGGATTCCCTACCAGGAAGCATCCCTGGGAGGAAATGGCCTAGGACTGGGTCCCTGGCCCTTGGCTACTCACAGTGATGTTCTGGGGGGAGTGCTTTCCTGGCCTCTTGGCTTGGAGGCAGGGACCCTCCTAGCTCAGCAACTCTGTACACCCTCATGACTTTCTCAGGGAAATAAGGAAGAGAGGAAAATCTGAAGAAAACACCAAAACCATACATGGCCTTTTCTGGTTCCTTTGTTCCCTTCTACTCCATTAATAAAATCTAATTCTTTACTGAGAGGACATAACTTACTCTCCAAACCAGGTTAATAAAGCTGGTATTCTGTGTTCAAGGAGAACTGAGGGATTTGTGGGCTTGGCCCTCAGAGAGCCCCACAGAACATCAAGGCTTAGAATCTTAAAATTCATCTAGCTCAACCCTCTTCTTTTACAGATGAGAAAACTGAGGCCCACAGAGGGGAAGGGAGCTGTCTGAGACAGTCAGTGGCAGATCTGGGACCAGAACACAGGGCTGTTGACTTCCAGTCAGATGCTTTTGTTCTGAGATATTTTAAAACTTCATTCTCTTATTTTACACCCAATTACTGAGTCCTTACTATCTTCCAGGTGCGATGGGGGAGGGGAGGTGTGGAGGAAAGCAAAGAGATGAAAACAACACAGTCCTTGCCTTCAAGGAGCTGTTTCCCTAGATCTGTGATTCTTGGGAAAAAACAAAACAAAACAAAACAAAACTGTGAGTCAGACTCTCACCCTATATTGTCTTCTATAGGTGATGATGGAAGAGGAGAAGGGGAGGGAACCCTTTGGGCTCCTCAAGATTTATAAGTTGAGCTTCACTTACTCTGGTGCCCCAGGAAGGCCAAGAACAAAGAAAGCTATGGCCGGGCTGGGAGAAAATGGGGTAAGGGTGGCAGTGATCAGGTCTCCGCCAGCAGGCCTGACTGGTCAATGGGCACAGTGACAGCAGCTCACACTTGTATGGTGGCATACAGTTGACAAGGCTTCAATCATGGGCGTTGTTTCATTGACTCCTAAGGCAGTTCCCTGAGGTGAACAGAGCAGCTACCTTATCGCCACTTTAGGTATGAGGAAACTGAGGTTCAGAGAGCTCAGGTAACTGGCCTAAAGCCAGTAAATGCCAGCGCCCAGCTAGGAACTCCTAGTTTAGTGCTCTTTCTACGATTGACAGTGAAGTTGTGCTGGGTTGAGAGAATGGGGATAAAGCAGTGGTCAGCCACAGCGATAGGCCAGTCTTCCTCTATGCCGTTCTATTTTGATCGCTACATTCTGCCACTCAGAGAACTCTGCTCTGAAGAACTGCAAGCACTTTGCAGGCCTGAATGAGCTCATTCAGCATGCTCTTGCCAGAAAGAGGGAGGACTCCAAATGGAGGTCTGTCTAGGGTCACCAGTATTCAGTCACATAATCGAAAATGGGACTCAGGTTCCCCAGCTCTGCCCTCATGCACCAAGCAGCATGTTGCAAAACCAGCCTCCTTCCAGGAGAGTCCAGAGGGCCACAGGAAAAACAACTGAGGTATCTTCTGGTACCTCCCTCCTTGTCTGGGGAAATGGGCCTGGCCCATCCCTTGGCCCAAGGGCCATTTGAGGGCAAAGAAATGTTGAGGCAGAGGGACCAGAGCCATCAGGTCACCCTTATGAACAGGCTTGGAGGAGGAGAGGGGAGCTTAGTGAAGCTGGCTCAGATTTCCCTAGTGTCGCAGAGCCCTGGTGGGGACTGGGGCACCAGGAGCCCAAGAGACTCTCATCAGTTCCTTGTGAGCAGGGTGTCTCAGAGCTGCCCGAGGTCGGGGTCAAGGCCTGGTGGTGTAGGGTCAGGGCACCCAGGTGCCTGGCTGGGCCCCAGCCCCTCAGGCCCCTCCCAGCTTCTCCAGCCTGTAGGGGGAAGGGTAAGGATGGACTTGGCGCTATCTCGGGCCGCCAGCAGGAAGTCGGAGCGCCCATCGCTGAGAGGGGTCCCACTGCCCTCCCCAGCTCAATATCCCCTAGGCGCCTAGCTGTGCTCTCCCGCTGCGCCCCCAGACGGCTCCTTACCTGTCCCGCAGAGGGCAGTCCCACCTCCTCCGCGGGGCTTGGGGGGCCCGGCATGAGCCGGTGAGCGACGGCGCCCCCGCCTCGCGGCTTCGGTGAAGCTCCCAGAAGGTCGCCTCTGCTCCCGGCCCCGGGTCCCTGGCGCTGCCGCCGCCGCCGCCGCCTCTTCAGCACCGCGGACAGCTTCCTCCCGCCACCCGCCGCCGCCGCCGCCGCAGCCCGCCCAGCCCGGCGCGGTCCCGGGAGCCCCGCATCCTGACTCGGCCCCGCCGCCGCCGCGCAGCCCTCAGCCCGGCCCGAGGCGGCTCCGCGCCGACTTGGGAGAGCAGCGAGGAGGGTCCCCCGCCTCCCCGCCTCCCTCCGCCGCCGCCGCCTCTCTCTCGCCTCCGTGCTCCGTGCTCCCTTCTACGCTCCGGAATCAGCCCACCAGGCACTCCGGACCCGCTCTGGGGCGGGGCGGGGCGGGGCGGGAAGTCGGGGGAGCCCAGAGGAGGCAGCGGAGCGATGGGCGTGCAGCTGGAACTGGCGTCTCTGGTTCCTGGAGCCGAGCCCCCTTTCCCGGCCCTTTTCCTCACCCTACCCCCGCATTCCCCCAGAAGCGATGGGCGGTACTCCCATTTTGGAGCCCCTAGGCACCCAAGCCCGGAGTTTAAACATTGATCTGCCCTAGAAAGAAAAACAAGCAAACAAAAACCACTTATTGAGCACCGACACTACGCCGGGTTTTAATGTTTTTAACCAATATTATCTTACATTTAATTTTCTTAACAACTCTATGAGGCTATATATATATATATATTTTTTTTTTTTTCCTTTTTCTATTTTACACATGAAGACGCCAGGCTCATAGAGATTAAATCTCTTGATTTAGAGATAACAGTGCTGTGCTGGGTAGTGCACAGGCTTTAAAGACTGTGGGCCTAAGATTTGGTCCTAGGGTCTCTCTTATTAACTATATAACTTTGAATAAGTTACTTAATTTCTCGAAGTCTTGAGTTTCTCCTTAGCAAAGTGGGGGAGCTGAATCACCTCATAGGGGTCATATGAGGACAAAATGAGATGGCATGTGTGACACATTGGCCCCAAACAGGCCCTCAGTGGGTGAGTGTTCCCTCAGTTCTCCCAGAGTGGTACCTGATATCCCCAGATATCAGCCAGAGTTTCCGGCTGCTTTGTCTCCCTGACTGTGTTGCTCTTTATCACCGCCCCCCCACTCCCCCACCATCAGTTTCTATTTTTTAAGTACGGAGGTATCCTCATCTTGAGTGTTAGGAGTGGATGAGGCTGTTTTTTTAACAAGGTTGAGTCTCACCATAGTACCAGGAGGTTGGGAAAGGAGAGGAGTCTCATTTTCTGAAGGTAAATAGGGGCCTGCAAAGTAAACCCCAGAGCAAGCTGAAGCTGGGACTGGGGATGGAAGGAGGCACTGAGAACCAGGCTCTGGCAGTGGGAGTCCTCCCTCCCCCATCCAAAGATACCATAGCACACTGAATGGTGGTTTCTGGGACACCCTCACTCCCACATGACATGGAGTATCTGGACCAGTTCCATTTAGCTCCTAGCATGCACTATAGGAGCCAAGAGCCCCCGTCATGGAGCTTGGGTCTCCTTCTCTTCAGGGCTGGGCAGAGAACTCCCTAAGCCTTGTGGTCTGTCTCAGAGTTGCTATTGGTGTTTAACCTGCTGGGTGTTGAATATATTCTTGCTTTTCTTGCCTCTGCCCCATCAGAGTGGAAGCCCTAAGACAGGCTCCTGGACCACTCAACCTGAGGCCCATATAGCATCTGTACAGACATCCCCCACCCCTGCACAAGACACTGTCCCTTGAGTCTATGTGCCCTCTTGCACCTTTACTCCCCTCTGTCCTCCCTTTCACAGGGGATCATGGTCCCCTACTTGGCCTTTGCCTCCCTCTGCTTCTCCCCTCCCTACCCTGGCTTTGCTCCACATCTGGGCTGCATACCGAATTACTAACCAAAAGGATAATAAAAAAGCCAGTGAAGCAAAAGCTGCATATAAATTCTAAATACTAATGTTGATAATTATATGCTGGAGGGAAAACTGAAGTGAGGCCGTTGGTGTTGTGTCAAGGGCCCTGGTCTCTGGCCCACAAGAGCCCTGAGTTCTAGTCTGCTCTTTGTCACAAATTGTCTGTGAGAACTTAGGCAGTTGCCTAATCTCCCTGGGCCGTTTCTTCTTTAGGACTGTAAGCCTCTTCAGTAGCTTTGAAGGAAGTGTAAGGGCCATCAGCACCATGTGAAACTTGTGACAGAGAACGGTGGGCCAATGCACCAGTACGAGTTAGTTTTAGGGAAATTACCTTTTATCCTTCACAAGATATAGGAGGCAGCTCAGGAACTGAAACATCTACAGCTGTGCGAAGTTTCCATTCCATTCACCATTCCCTTCCTTTCTTTCTCCCTTCCTTTCTCCATTGAGCATTTTCTGCTGTGTAATGAAAGTCAGCTCCCCTGCTAGACTCTGAAAATACAAAGTAAAAGCCAAAGTCTGTGTCCTTGGAGGAGCCGCCATGAAGGGTGGTGGGGTAGCTAGACATGTTAACCAGCAATTCCAACACATCAAGATAAATACTCTCATAAAGTAAGTAAAAAGTACACAGAGAAGGAAATGATTAGCCCTATCTGGGGAAGTCCCAGGAGACTTCCTGGAGGAGGTGACATTTGAGCTGAGTTTTATTAAAGCATGAGACATTCCTCAGGCAGCCCAGGAGAGGAGGAAATTCGGTGTAGAAAGGCTGGAGTGAAGAGATGAGGCTGGAGAACTGATGAGGAAGCTATAGCAGAGTCCAGGAAAGAAATGGTGAGAACATGAATAAGGCAGAGTCAGCAGGATGGGGAGCAGGGGGTGGGTTTGAGACACTTCTGAGGGAGAACACAGTGGAGAGGTTGGTTGTGGGGAAGGGAGTAGGGCATCAAGGATAATGCTGAGGCCTCCTGCTTCTGGGAAGTTGATGCTACCTACAAGAGGGCCCTGGGAGGGAAGCAAGCAAACTCTGCTTACCCTGGGTAATGCTACTGAGTGCCATAAATCCCTCAGTTTCTAGGCTTTTATACTGTCCGTTTCAATTTTATTCTTTTTTTAGTTCCTAGGAAATTTTCTTAACCCCCGCCCCCCAAATCCCATCTTATCTTTTTTTTTTCGGTATGCGGGCCTCTCACTGCTGTGGCCTCTCCTGTTGCGGAGCACAGGCTCCGGATGCACAGGCTCAGCGGCCATGGCTCACGGGCCCAGCTGCTCCGTGGCATGTGGGATCCTCCGAGACCGGGGCACGAACCCGCGTCCCCTGCATCGGCAGGCGGACTCTCAAGCCCTGCGCCACCAGGGAAGCCCCCCATCTTATCTTGATTGTCCTAGTGGAAAAGGGAAAGGTTCAGGCTTGGAACAGGAGAGGTCAGTGGGGGCAGAGCAGCCCTGGAAGCCTTCCTGGAGGAAGCAGCAGGTAACCTAGCTGGGACCAGAGCAAGATCCACAGATAAGGGATAGAGTAGGCACTGGGTGAAAACCTTGGAAGAGATGCCTTCATGTCCTGTTCACCTCTCTGACATTCCCCAAACAGAAAAGCATGATGGGCTCCATTTCTGTTGGAATTAGCTCTGGTTGCTAATCTCTTTCCACCTGGACACTTTTCCTTCATAAGCTCTGTCACGCACAAACTCTTAGCTCTTTCTACAAGGGGTTGATTTGCTCACAGCGTTCCCTAAGGAATGTAAGTCACCACTAAGTGTGGGGAGATCTGCTTTGTTCGCTACATCAATAGGCTGCATATTGGAAGAGATGCTCCCCGTAAGGAAGAAGGCAAACCCCACCCCCATCCCAGTGAGCTCAGTCCAAGTCAAGCTCATGTTCAAGGCTACATGGCTGAGACCCACAAACCCTGGGTTGGGGTGGGGTGGTGATAGGGAGACAAGCTGGCAGAGTGCAGGGACAAGTAGGCCTTTGGGCTGCTCATCAGCCAAATCCTGTTCCCATGGACATGGCTCCAAGGATGGGTTCATTTCTGGGTATAAGCATAACTCTGAACTCAAGAGAGAACACTGGAGATCTTCACTGCTTCTGAGTCAGACCCTCTGTTAGAGGCAGACCCTTCCTCCCCCTCCCTCACCACCAACAGGGTCTGTAGTCTGTTTCTTTTATTATTATTATTATTTATGTTATTTATTTATTTTTGGCTGTGTTGGGTCTTCGTTGTTGTGCACGGGCTTTCTCTAGTTGCGGCGAGCGGGGGCTACTCTTTGTTGCGGTGCGCGGGCTTCTCATTGTGGTGGCTTCTCTTGTTGTGGAGCATGGGCTCTAGGCACGCGGGCTTCAGTAGTTGTGGCTCTCTGGCTCTAGAGTGCAGGCTCAGTAGTTGTGGCTCACGGGCTCTAGAGTGCAGGCTTAGTAGTTGTGGTACATGGGCTTAGGTGCTCTGTGGCATGTGGGATCTTCCCGGACCAGGGCTCGAACCCGTGTCCCCTGCCTTGGCAGGCAGATTCTTAACCACTCTGCCACCAGGGAAGTCCCTGTAGTCTGTTTCTTAAACTTCTTTGGGTGCTCTGGATTTCATTACCACAGCTGCCCACTTCTCTCCATAGGAGACTGTAAAACTGAATTGCAGGGCTTCCCTGGTGGCACAGTGCTTGAGAGTCCGCCTGCCGATGCAGGGGACGCGGGTTTGTGCCCCGGTCTGGGAGGATCCCACATGCGGTGGAGCGGCTGGGTCCCGCTGAGCCTGCGCGTCCGGAGCCTGTGCTCCGCAACGGGAGAGGCCACAACAGTGAGAGGCCCCCGTACGAAAAAAAAAAAAAAAAAAAAACTGAATTGCAAAGCCTTTTTTTTAATTTTATTTTTTTTTAGCAACACACCCATTCATGCCAGAGAAATAAGATGAGGAGAGTTCTCAGCACCACTCCTGTGGAACTTCCTGCTCTCCCGCCAGGCACAGGCTCACTCAAGTCTGGGAAGGAGAATGGGTGAGTTACTGCAACTTTGAGAGGCAGAACCAGAGCATAAGGTGGAGGAACACAGCAACTGCAGACTGCACAGCTCAGAACTCCATCAGCATGAAGTCTGGCATCTGCAGGCTGCCTTGGGGGCATGTGAGCATTGGCTCATTGGCAGAGGAACCTGCAGTGTTGACACTTCCACACTTTTCCGGAGCAGGGATGTGTGAGCGTATATGTGTGAGGGTCTGGGGGGGGTGGGCATGGGAATTAGCAGCAGCAGCAAGCAGGCTGACTGGGTTTTTCACCTGATGCAATAATGAAAATGAAAATGAGTGGAAGAATAAGAATGCTTGATATTTGCCTTGCACGCTACAGTTTCTGAAGCTCAGAAATCTGCTCAGCCTTTATCTCATATGTTCCTCATAAATGTGTATCATTCCCAGGTTACAGTTGGGAAAAATGAGTCCCAGAGAAGTTAAGCAACTTCCAACTTGGAAAAAGCTGTCGGAGTTCAATAGTAGGGCCAGAGGAAGGTTGCATTGTCCCTGCTCCTCCCTCTACATTCCCTCTCGGGTCCCCTTAGCCCAGCTGAGTTAAGCAGAGATCTTCAAAACGAACATCAGAAAAATTAAGGAGAAACAAAAGGGAAATAAACGCCCCCAAAGCACATGAAAATCCTTAGCCTTTGAGTGTGGCAAATACAGGTTCCTGACCCAGCAGAGAACGTGGGACCTTGTGCCACTCTAATTCCACCGAGAGGGAACTTTTTTTCTTTCTGAGGAGATAAACCAATTTTATGGTCTATCATTATGTTATATGAAAGATCTAGAAATAACAGGTTTGTAGAGAAGAAATAAATGAATGGTAAATATGAGGCAACAGAAATAAGTTAAAATTGAATTATTTTCCATGATATTGGGATGAAAAGCATTTCAAAGCATGTAGGTGTGGCTTTAGGGTAGGTTTTGTCCACTGGCCAAAGCCTGTCATAAAATTAAGGTGTTCAGCACCTTGTCTGCTCTACTGGCATGGGCCCTGAACTCTTGCCAGGTCCTGCCCTCAAGGAATCTTCTGAAGAGCTACATCCAGGACCTGGTACTACTCCCATCTGTGTGTGTGTGTGTGTGTGTGTGTGTGTGTGTGTGTGTGTGTGTGTGTTAGTGTTACTGTATGCCTGCCCCAGGGGTGGATTTCTAAGCTGGGAAAGGAAAGACTTTTCTTCCTCTGTGTGTAGGAAAACACTTTCTTATGCCTCCCTGCTGCATGTGTCTGTGTGTCTAATGTGCTGATGAGAGAAACGACCTTTCACTCCTCGCCAGATCAGGGTCTGGGGAGGCAGGGAGCTGAATGGCGAAAGAGCTACTGATGCTAAGAAAATGTTCTTAGAGAAGCTGAGTACTTGTTACATCCTTCCGCTCAGTGTGAGCAAGAGAGATACATTCTGGGTCCCTACTCTGTGTTAAATGCTTTTATCTTTTAATCCTCAGAATAATTTAAATCAAGGCTCATGGAGGTTAAGTTAATGTGCCAGATTCATACATTCAGCAAACAACAGGCAAGGTTTGAAGCCAAGTCTCTCTGATGCCAAAGCTGAGTCGTTTCCACTCTCTTCCCCAGCAACCCTATTCATCTCCATCATGGTCCGAGGGATTGGGACATTTAATGAGGGAACAGGAAAAAAAAAAGTGGAAACAACCTCAAAATGTAAGAAGAGCCTCTCTGGATGTACATTCTCTCTCAGGTGGAATTGGGATGCCACAAGGCCCCATGTTCTCTGCTGCGTCAGGAACCTGTACTTGCCAAACTCAGAGGCTAAGGATTTTCATGTGATTTGGGGGTTTATTTCCCTTTTGTTATTCTTTGATTTTTCTGACGTTCTTTTTGAAGATCCTGGCCTGACTCAGCTGGGCTAAGGGGACCCAAAGGGGAATGGGGGCGGAGCGGTGGCAACGCAACCCTGGGGGCGAGCAGGGTGTGCCAGCTGAGAGGAAAGTGACAAATTCCAGAATGAAACACTCAGGCTGCTGTTTCCCTCTTCCAGAACACCCACTCCCAAGAGCTCTTCTCTTCGCCTGTCTTGGAAGAGATGTGTGTGTGTGTGTGTGTGTGTGTGTGTGTGTGTGTGTGTGTGTGTCTGTGAAAGGGACAGGGATTAAGTCCTCAGACACCAAGCTACTTGCTGTTGTCAGCTTCTTGATTCCTGGTTCCCCATGGTCCCAGCAGCATTCGGGGCACCCACATAAGGCCTGCCTCTTAGTGAGCACATATTTGGTTCTACTGCAGCCTATGTCCCATCTCTCATCCCATCCTGGTATTCAATCCTTTCCCTCTGGCTCCCAAACCTATTATTCCAGTACAAACTTTGGACCCTGACTACACCACCACAACAGGGTTCTGCTGTGTCAATGAGAATGTTTAACAACGAGGGTAGTGAAGGCACACGTTGCCAGGTTGGGCACTGGAGAACTAAGGACAGAGAAGTACAATAGACAACAGAGAGATGGACAGATGGATGGATGGATAGATAGATGACTGACTTTTTTGAGTGTCTGCCTTTGTGCCAGGAACTGGGCTAAGACCCTGAATATTATCTTAATGAATCATCTCTTAAATCTATGAAGTAAGAATACACTAGACAATGTAAGTTGTATTCATTCTCAAATAATTTAATAGGTGCCAGGCATTGTGCTGAATGTTTCATTTAGTCTTAACAATAATCTGTTTCTTTTGCATTAAGAGAATAATTAATACAGGGATTCCTAGCCCTTCCCTGAGGAGATACTGGAGGGGTGTGGCAAGTAGAAAGAACAGGAGCCTTGGCATCAGGCAGGCCCGAGTTCAAATGATAGGTTTGTCAATATGGGTGTGTTCTTTTTTGGAAAGCAATTAGGCGCTATGTATCAAGGACCAAATTAAATCCACTACTGAGAATCTACCATAAGGCAACTCATGCCAGGCACTGTTCTAACTGCTTTAGATGAATCATCTTATTTATTTATTTTTAATTTATTTAGTTTTTTGGCTGCGTTGGGTCTTCATTGCTGCACACGGGCTTTCTCTAGTTACAGCGAACAGGGGATACTCTTCGTTGCGGTGCACGGGCTTCTCATTGCGGTGGCTTCTCTTGTTGCGGAGCACGGGCTCTAGGCATGCGGGCTTCAGTAGTTGTGGCTCTCTGGCTCTAGAGTGCAGGCTCAGTAGTTGTGGCCCACGGGCTTAGTTGCTCCACGGCATGTATCTTCCCAGACCAGGGACTGAACCCGTGTCCCCTGCATTGGCAGGTGGATTCTTAACCACTGTGTAACCAGGGAAGTCCCGAGTCATCTTATTTAACTCTAACAACAACCCCACGAAAAAGTTACTTTTATCATCCCTCTTATACAGAAGTGAAAACTAAGACCCATAATTTACCCAAGGTTATATGACTTGTAAGGGTGGAGCCCAGATTCCAAGCTTGGCAGCCAGGCTCCAAGGCCTCACTCTTCAACTCTACACCACACTGACTGTATAAACTTTGCACATAAAACTGGCTAAACTGATAGCTAAAACTGGCTATCTCACACACACACACACACACACACACACACACACACACACACACAAGGGACTTCTCTGGCCGTCCAGTCGTTAAGACTCTGTGCTTCCAATGCAGGGGGCGTGGGTTCAAGCCCCTGTCCTGGGAACTAAGATCCCACATGCTGTGCAGTGCGGTCAAAGACACAAAAAACAAACAAACAAACCAAAAACAAAATTAAAAAATGGCTATCACAGTATTGATTATTGTTATAGAAAATTTGAAACACATATAAATGTCCCCAAAACAGGGCACAGGGTAAGCAAATTTAAATAATGTTTTTAAAGAGTTTACAATACATGAGGGAAATGCTTATGTTATAATATGAAGTGGAAAAAAGTAGGTTACAAAACTGTACATACAGTATAACCACAAGTATGCAAAAAGACTAGAAAAACATCCTAGGAGGAATTAAAGCAAAGTGCTATTAAGGGTTGTCTCTGGATGGAGGCAACCATGGTTCATTTAAATGTTCCTCTTTTTTCTTTTCTGTATTTTCTAAATTCTCTGTAATGTACATGCTTTACCTTAAAATTATTTTAAAACTTAAATAAAAACAGGTATTTACTGTATTGTATGTTGGGTGCCCTTTGAAGACTCATCTCCTCTCTCAATTTCATCACTTCCAGCAGGGATAATGGAGGGGCCGGAGCAGGGGTGACCTCTCCCCCTGGCCTGTGCGGTGGGAGAATTATAGTAAATGAGGTCACCTTTCTAAAGGATTATGTTCTCCTTACAGCTGGGTGGACTGAAGCCCTAGTGATTCTCACAGAAAAAAGGAAGGCAAAGAAGAAAGCAGCAGGGAGGCTGCAGAGGTTGGGAAACATAAGGTTAGGAGAGAAGGAAGGGGCAGAGGAGACATCTTGGGGAGGGAGGGGGAAATGAGGAAGGAGAGCTGGATCCCCAAGATGGGTCAGGGAGCGGCGACGGAAGAAAGTGAATCAGTGATGAGGCAAGATAAAGAGTGGGCAGGAAAGAGGATGACAGAGATTGAGAGAGAGAGAGAACGCAGCAACCTGTAAGAGACTTAATACTTTTCAATGCCAAGGTTCCTGTTAAGCTGCAGTGGATTGCCCCAATGTTACAGAAACCATTTTCTGCAGTTAAACGATTCTTACATCTAGGGGAAGCCTTTCCTTGGGCTTGCAACTTGAATCTCTCTCCCAGCTGCCTGGCCACTCCCCAGTCCTCGAGTCTCCAGTAAAAAAGGACCTTTCTGGGCTGTAACCACTGCAGTTTGCCAGGGACAACTAGACTTATGCCTGCTGCAATTCATCCAGCCAATGCTGGGAACTTTGGTACACATGAGTTATGACATGAACACAGGATTAACACCCAGCTGTCCCAGAACACAGTTTGCAAAGGCTGCCTAAGGCTTTTAGTTTATAGGTACTAAAAAAAAAAAAAAAAAAAAAAAGAAATCATGGAACAATGTGAGATCTGCAAGGGTCATCTGTAGAATCTACCACAGGGAAGGAAATGAGGTCCAGAGAGAGAAAAAGAATTAGCTAAGACCAACAGCTGGTTGGCAGCAGGGGAGTTTGGGCTTTCTGATTTCTTACGAGTAGGACATCGTTTATAACCTGAGTGATGTTTTATGTTTTCAAAGGGCTCACTGTGAATCTAACTACCCTTCTTTTACCCTCATAATACGCCCCTGAGACAGGTAACCCAGGAACAAGCTTGATATTTGTGGGTAGCAAAACAGCAGCTCAGGGAGGCCATGGAATTCTCCCAGTGTTAATAGGCTGATTAATAAGGTGCTGGGGCTCAAAATGAAATCTTCTTGAGAATGAGAGTATATGGGGCCACACACTTTCCTGAGGAACTTTCAGCCACGGGAAGTCGGAAGCAATTTCAATTTCTGCAGTTTGCTGGAGACTTCAGGTCAAAATTCCTGCTTGGGGCAGCTTCTCAAGGGTTAGAGGCAGAGAGTGAGCATGTCCAAGTTTCTACTGTCACATTCTGATTTCTACTGTGACATCATCTGCCTGGCACAGTTCTGATGTGTGTGGCCTTAAAGCCATTATCACTGATAACCATTGATGGAGCACTTATTGTATATAGGGAACGGAACAGGTTCTGGGGATACATGGAGATACAAGACATGGCTTTGGTCATCAGAGACAAGATGATTTTAGCTGTGGAATAAGGTCAAATACATACAAATACAAAGAGGTGATGAGTCTGAGTTTTTGAACAGTGCCCCTCCCTTGCTTGTTCTATTCTATTTTCTTGAAATCCTCTGCTGCACCCACCTGCACATCCCTAAAAATCTCAGCTCAGGTGTTTCCCCCTCAGGCATCTTTTCCCAGATTCCTCAGCCTGGGTTGGATTCCCTTCTACTGGCTTCCTGTAAGTCCCTCCATGTTCCCTACTATAGCACTCAGCACTCTGTACTTCTAAATATTACTTGTCTCTCTCTCCCACCTGACTCTGATTTCGGGGAGAAAGATGGGGCTGTATTTGTCATCCCTGGTAACTAGGCTGTGCCTGACATAGCTAGACAATAATAGATATTTGTTGACTAGACAAAAGCAACCATTCTGCTTCTACTGCCTCCAGCGTAGACTCTCTAAGGACCCTTGCAGCTCTAACTTACTGACACTTTACACTGGCCAGTTGCGGCATTGTTTTCTTTGAGGCTGGATGTGACTGCACTTAGTAGCGATGGAAACTGCCTCACTGTTGCCCCTCTTTTCCTCCTCAGGGACCTAATGATAATCTGAGCATGGACACATTGGGAACCTGTGGCTTACTTCACCTCCCTTTTATTAGAGTGGCCAGGGCTGGCAGGAGTCCACTAGGAACTTCCTTTCCATGTCTAACAAGGTTTCCACCTAGTTACCTGGTTGCTGGGTAGATGAGGCTGGGAAAATCTAGTGGCTAAGCAACACGGAACACTCAGGAAAGAAAACCAGCCAGAGGTATTTGTAGATTAGAAGAGCAAGGAAAGTTGATGGAAACAAACATTCAGAGTACCTGCCAGGCTGTTGATAATGTCAGAGAAGACCCTGGAACCAGCTGGAGGAAGAAGATAAGAAACACATTTATTTCCTCTGCCCAGACCACATCAGCTGTCCCCCACCCCCATCCCTATACCTTGTGTTTTACTGTTAGAAAACAATGGTTGCGTTTCTCTGGCATGCTGCACTGCGTCACTCTCTCTCTACGTGTAGGAAAACCAAGTCCAAGATGTTAGCAAATTTGTTTGGCAGCAACAATGGGGTGTGTTACTGTCCATGGTGCTGAGTTCCCAGTGGGGCCTTGAGGCCTCTGAGTCTCAGCCAGGTTTGTGTGCCCTCACAGATGACCCAGCTGATGAATGATAGGAAGCAGTTGGGCTGTGGGCAAGGAATACTTGAGAGCCTGTCTTTCCAGACAGGCCCACAATAAATTATCTGAAACCCTTGGAGCCAGATGTTTTTCAGAATTTAGAATTTTTCAGATTTTAACAAGGTAATACGGTACATCTACTGCCTATTATGTAAAATCCTTAGTGAGGTCCAGGGCAGCACCACTTAATCAAGCACATCCATATTTCCTCAGAAAAATGTATGACTACTCATCCCAAGGGTGATCGATAAAGATGTTAAATAGCCTCATGGCAGTTCAGGGTCTTCCTGCAAATGAGTTTGTTTGCCTTAGACTTATGAAAAAGCTTTTGATCTTAGAGTGTTTTGAATTTCAGAATTTTGGTTAAGGGATGTGGTGCCATCCTTGGATTCCACCTTGGGTCAAACTGACCTGCAAAAATTCCTATGGTTGATCAAATTTCTTCAGCGTGTAAATGTCCTGATTGGGGGTTGGAGGCAGGGGATGGATGAGGAATGAAACTAAACCAAGGAAAAGCAGCTTAGGGCTTCCCTGGTGGCACAGTGGTTGAGGGTCCGCCTGCCGATGCAGGGGACACGGGTTCGTGCCCGGGTCTGGGAAGATCCCACATGCCACGGAGTGGCTAGGCCCGTGAGCCATGGCCGCTGAGCCTGCGCGTCCGGAGCCCGTGGTCCACAACGGGAGAGGCCACAGCAGTGAGAGGCCCGTGTACTGCAAAAAACAAAAGAGAAAAGCAGCTTAAAGTATAGTCCTCAAACCTCCCCACCCACAAAGATTCACAAGCATAATTTTCTCCTGAGGACAAATAGTTAATAATTCTTAAAGTATAGCTGGAGATCCTGGAAGCACACAGATTGAAAAAATAGAAGCCCATTAGTCCTTTCCTCTACACGCAAGCCTGACTGCCCCTGGACTCTGGGCAACCTCTCATCTCCTATTACACAAGCATGAGCATAGCTGGAATTTCTTTGATGGCGGAAGAATGCTTTGTCATCAATGCATAATAATGGCTACCAGTCCTATTGACTGCTGACTACCTGTCAAGCTCTGTACTGTTTAACATTCATTATCTCTCTTATCCTTACCACTATCCCATGAGGCAGGATTGTGACCATTTCACAGATGAGGAAACTGAGGTTCATAGAGGTTAGATAACCTACCTGAAATCATAAGCAAGTAAATGGTGGAATCAGGGATTTGAACTTTGATCAGATTCCAGTGCTTGCATTGCTTTACCACTCTTTGCCTTCATTGTCATGGGTGTTGGTTTGAATGTGAAAAGCGGGATTACATTACTGCTAGTTTTGAACCAGTTTAGTTTCTGGAGGCTTTTTAGCTAAATATACTGTGAAAAGATGTTTATTTACATTTACAGTACATGTTTCAAGTTTAAAAATTAGACAAATAATAATTGCTCATAAAGTAAATAGTAAAAGGCTTCTTCCTTATGGCCTCCCCAGGCCCACTCCTAATAGATTAATAGTTTACTGTGTATCCTTCCAGAAGTATATATATACTTTTTAGTGCATATAGGAGATCAGACATAGTCTACCATGGCTGGGTTTTTTGTTTTTGCCTTTAATATATCTTTCCATATCTGAACATATTTGCATTTCATATATCTTTCCATATCTGGACACCTCATGTTTGTTTATATTAAACTAGTTTTTAGAATGAAATGATACTAGGCAAACAGTAGTGAAAGAAATGAAGTTCCAATTACTTGACTTTAAGACATATTCGCATGGCTGGTTTTTTTCTTTTTTTTTTCAATATTTATTTATTTGGCTGCGCCAGGTCTTGCAGCACATGGGATCTTCGTTGCCACGTGCAAGATCCTCCTTGTGGCATGCAGGATCTTTTTAGTTGTGGCACGTGGGATCTTTTTAGTTGTGGCACACAGGATCTAGTTCCTTGACCAGAGATGGAACCCAGCGCCCCACCCCCCTCCCCGCATTGGGAGTGTGGAGTCTAATCACTGGACCACCAGGGAAGTCCCTGTGGCTATTTGTTTTTTTTGTTTTTTTTTGCGGTATGCGGGCCTCTCACTGTTTTGGCCTCTCCCGTTGCGGAGCACAGGCTCCGGACGCGCAGGCTCAGCGGCCATGGCTCACGGGCCTAGCCGCTCCGTGGCATGTGGGATCTTCCCAGATTGGGGCACGAACCCGTGTCCCCTGCATTGGCAGGCAGACTCTCAACCAGTGCGCCACCAGGGAAGCCCTGGCTATTTGTTTTTGAAGGAGCTTAGTATGGTGGTTAAGAGCCTAGACCTAGAACATTTGGATTTAAGTTCCCACTCTGTCCCTCAAAATCTTTGTAATTTTGGATAAATTACTCAATCTCTCTAAACTTCAGTTTCTTTATCTTTAAAGTAGGCTTAATCATGGTACCTCCCTCATGGAGTTGTATGCACTAGAACAGATAATGCCGTTAATGGGTTTAGCAGTTTAGTACAGTTGTCTGGGGCAGACCAAGTAATGTAGTTCAAATCTGAGGTAGCCACACTCCTACTGCTACAGCAGATGTATAAGGATCTCCCTAAATTTGCTTGTAGGATAGCCCCTAATTGACAGCACTGAGTTCTTTTACCTTGGAAAGTGAGAATAAGTGGATCCAGGGATCTGTTGCCTTTTGCTCCTCCTCGCTCATCACAAATTGACTACAGTCAAGAAAGTTTGGAGGCCATTGCTTTTGGCAGATTGAACTTTGGACCTTGGACACTAAGCTCCTGCCCTGGAAAAGGAGGCAGGGTGGATATATAGAATTCAGGGTGTAAAGCACCGAGTTTGGAGTTAGAAGTTCTAACCCTAAATCTGCCACCACCTTGCTGTGTGGCTTTGGACAGATTGTATCTTCTCAACAGAGGATTTCTAAATCCCATCCAACTCCAGGATTCTAGGATTCTGTTCTGATTTGCAGCATTCTGCTTTTGATGTCCAGGACTATGCAGATGTGGCTATAGAGAACTGGTGTCTTTAAAAAGCTGCTGGTTAGTCTGGTTTTGTCCAGACTGGTGTTTTGTTAGTCTGGTGTTTGGTCCACTTGGGAAAGCAGAGTGCTGCTTAAGCATTGCAGCCTCTGGAATCAGAAAGACAGGCTCAAATTTTGCCTCAGCTATTTCTTAGCTTAGTAATGTACTTAACCTGTCTGAGCCTCAATTTTTTCATTATGTAACATGGGGCTAATAATAGCACCTATCTTAGAAATATTACCTATCTTTTTGATCTTTCATCCTACAAATATTTGTTGTGCTCTCACTGTGAGCCAGGCACTGTGTTAGGCACTGGGATATAATTATGAGAAATACCAGATGGAACAGAGACAATGACTAGGTAATCATACTAACGAATATAAAATTGTAACTGTGAAAAGTGCAGCTAAGAATAGCAGCAGTTATAAGAACCTATAAAAGGGGGATCTGATGTGATAAGAAATTTTCGGTAAGGTTTTCCTGGGAAGGTTATACTTGCATTGAGCACTTAAGAATGAGGATAGCTAACTGGATAAGAAGGGAAACAGGATGTGCAAAAGTCCTGTGGTGGCAGATGAGGAAGAAGACCAGTGAGGCTGGAGGGAAGAGAATAAAAGGGAACTAGGTGAGGGTGAAGAGATAAGAAGGGTTTCACAATGTTTTGTTTTTATCTTAAAATCAGTGGGAGGCCATTAAGGGTTTAATCAGGGAGTTGCTATTATCAGATTTTCCTTTAGAAGAGATCTCTTAATAAGAATAGTTTTGGAGGAAGGTGGTAAAATTAGTTTAGGCACACCAGCTAGGAGGCCACTACTATAGTCCAGATGAAATAAGATGGTAGCTTACAAAGGGGTGGGAATAAAGGGAGTTAGAGCAAAGTAAACAGATCAGACAACTATTTAGGAAATAAAATAAACAGGACTTGGTAATAGATGGGATGGAGTAGGAGGGGAGTAGAGAGGGACAGGAATTTGTCACAGATAATGTTCATGTTTCTGGTTTGGATGGCTAATGTTGCCAATCTGTGCAAGAGGTACTCCCAGGGGAGTAGCAGGTGTTGGGGAAGGAGCCTGAGTGATTTTGGACCTGTTGGCTTGTGGTACCCTTGAGACATTCAAGTTTAGTTGTCCAGCAGTCAGCTCGATCTGAACTGGAAATACAATCTGGTGAAAATTAGCAGAGACAGAGATTGAAACTGTGCATGTGAATGAGATGCCCCAGGAATCAAGTATAACGTAAAGAGAGGAGAGGGCCTGGGTCTCAACCTCAAGGAAACCCAACATTTATTTTTGGGTAAGAAGAATGAGCCTGAAAAGGTGACAAGGGTATAGGGGAGGTGAAACCAAGCTTAAAAATCGTGGGTGACTGAAGTGAAGGCAAGACTGATTCATGAAAGCAGTGCTCAGCCATGTGGAAAGATGATGAAAGGTCAAGTAAAATAGGACTGAAGGATGCTCATTGCATTTAACAGCACAGAAATCACTGGTGACCTTAGCCAGAGTGGTAGATGTGGAGTGACGGGGTGGATGCCAGGGTTGAGGAGAGAGTGGGAAGTGAGGAAATGATCGCAGTGAGTATAGAACAGTGTTTTCCAACTGTGAAGGGGAGGAGAGAAATTGGATGGTAGCCTGAGATTCTTGGAAGGCATAAATTATATGATGGGTATAAAATACTTAGGACAGTGCTTCACCCAGAGTAAACTGGGGACTGAGGGTGTCTGTCTTAGAGAAAAAGATATGAGTTGTTTGAAAGACCCAAGGACCCTGACTTTAGTGCTTCCACATGTCATTAGTGAAACTTACATTCTAGAACTACAAAGTGGACTCAGCCCTCTTGAAAGGGAACCTGGAGGACAGCTGGGATAGGAAGAGATTAAAGCTGCTTTCTGCAGGAATCACATGGTCCCAGGGTCAGGGAGGGCAAGCGGAATCAACAACTGTGGTTAAGGGTGAGGCATGGGGAGAGATGATTTCCCTCTGAACATCCAAACCTCCAGAGCATCTCTCCTTCAGTGTGATTCAGTCAAAATCCATGAAACTTTGATCAGCTACTTCAACTCACTGGTATCAACTCCTGTAGCACTGAGGACCCTATATAATTTATCAATGGTTTATATGAGACTCTAATAAATCAAACAGATAAAATTATGTTTATTAGAAGGAACTTATTTTATAAGTTCAATATTTATTTATTATAAGATCAATAAATGAGAAAAATGAGGCTGTTCTGATGATGTTAAAAAAAAAAAAAGAAAGAAAATTGGAGTTCTATTGGCTTCAGAAACCAGTTTGTTCCTTTATTTTGTTTCAACTATAAAAGAACCTTCAAATTCTGATTCATTCAGATTAGTAGTTGCAAATAATACCAATTTTACCTAACAATGTCAGGATATTCTCTGATTAATCAAAGATGGCAAAAGGATATTTATTCTAAGGTTTGCACAAAAATGAGCTAGTCCAGAGAACAAGAGGCTTCCAATGTTTAAAAAAAAAAAAATATATATATATATACACACACATATATGTTATATACATATAAATTTGACAAACTATTTTTTGAATACTGTATTAACTGCTTTAGTATATTTTTATTTATTCCTCAAAACAACCCTATAGGGTAATTATTATTATTATCCCCATTTAATGTAAGGCTCAGAGAGATTAAGCAGACTTCTATTTCTGGAAGCATGAAAGTCTAGATATATTAAACAATGCTTCCACTAAAAACAGCTAAATTATCTGGATAAAATATTTTTAATGCATCAATGATTGGCATTAACAAAGGAAGTAAAGAATCTTAGAGCGAAAGAAGGAATCCCTGAGGATGTCTTCTCAACCTTAGTAAACTTAGGCTTGAGGTTTTATAGACTCCCAGTGCTCAGAAGACAGAGCCTAGGTGTTCCAAGATTCTTGTAATGTTTGAGAAGAGGGTAAAAATACTAATTTACTTTAGATTTCAATAATTTAAGCATGTAGACTTTTTCTAAGATAATCTCCAAAAGAAAAATATCTTCTAAACTAGTATCAGAAGCAAATAGAGTGAAAAAAATTCAATTAATGTGAAAAAAAATCAAGAAGGGGTGGGGGGAGAACTATGAAAGGATAAAACAAATGACATGTACAGAATACAATGTAGGAAGTAATCTGAATATTGTTTATAGCAATTAAAATAAATATACATGGGTTAAATTCTACTGTAAAAGATTCATACTAGATTAAAAAACAAAATCTAGCTATACACTGTTTAAAAGAGACACATCCAAAACACAAGAATACAAAAACAAATGGAAAATAATATACTAGGAAAACACTCACTTAAAAAACTCTGCTGTAGCTATATTAATAACAGTCAAAATGAAATTTAAGGCAAAAAGGAAAAAGTATAATCACAGAGGGTTAATCATAATAATTAAAAGTTTACCAAACAACAGCAAAAATTCCAAACTTATATGTTCCTAATAACATATCCTCAAAAAAAGAAAAAAGTTGCAAAATTGCAAGGAAAAACTAGACAAATCCACTATCATATTGGGAGATTTTAACACTTCTTTCAATAATTATTTAATAAATTAAGCAGACAAAAAGGTCAGAAGAATATAGGAAATTTGAGAAACACAAATAACCAGCTTGGTCTATTGGTAAAATATAGAAGATTTCATCCAAAAGTGGGGAATGAAACCATAATAAAAATATTTTGTGTGATTTATAACATATGTATAAGTAAAATGCATGACAATAATAGTATAAAGGCCAGGAGTTGGAAAATACAAGTATACTTATGTATACTATATATTGTAAGGTTCTTATACCCTATGTGAAGTGGTATAATATCACTTGGAGGTAGACTATGATAATTTTAAAATGTAAAGTATAAATCCTAGAGCAAGCACTAAAGTAACAAAACAAATACTTATAGCTAACAAAGAGACAAAACAGAATAAAAAAAATAATCAATTAATCCATAAAAAGACAGAAAAGAGTTTCTGGAGATCTTCTGGAAACAAAGAAGAGATGGGACAAATAGAAAATAAATACTAAGATAACAGGTCAAACCTAATCATATCAATAATCATATAAAGTGTAAATGATCTAATCACTCCAATTAAAAGTCAGAGAATGTCAGATTAGACAAAAACAAAACAAAACAAACAAAAACCCCAAGGGCTTCCCTGGTGGTGCAGTGGTTAAGAATCTCCTTGTCAATGCAGGGGACATGGGTTCAAGCCCTGGTCTGGGAAGGTCCCACATGCTGCGGAGCAACTAAGCCCGTGAGCTACAACTACTGAGCCCACGAGCCGCAACTACTGAAGCCTGCGTGCCTAGAGCCAGTGCTCTGCAACAAGAGAAGCCACCGTAATGAGGAGCCCGCGCACCACAACAAAGAGTAGTCCTCACTCACCACAACTAGAGAAAGCCCGTGGGCAGCAATGAAGACCCAATGCAGACAAAAATTAATAAATAAAGTAAATTAAAGAATAAAAGAAAAGGCCAATAACATACCAAAAAATTCTAAATAAAATTTTAGCAAATCAAATCCAACAATATATAAACAGGATACTACATCATGGACCAAGTAGAGTTTATCCAGGAATACAAAATTGGTTTAGCTTTCAAAAATTAACCAATGCAGGGCTTCCCAGGTGGCGCAGTGGTTGAGAGTCCGCCTGCCGATGCAGGGGATACGGGTTCGTGCCCGGGTCTGGGAAGATCCCACATGCCGCGGAGCGGCTGGGCCCGTGAGCCATGGCCGCTGAGCCTGCGCGTCCGGAGCCTGTGCTCCGCAATGGGAGAGGCCACAACAGTGAGAGGCCCGCGTGAGGGCTGTATACAAAAAAAAAAAAAAAAAAAAAAATTAACCAATGCAATCCATCTTATTAATAATCTAAAAAAGAAAAACCGTAAGATGTTCTTAATAGATGCAGAAAAAATATTTAACAAAATCCAACACCCATTTCTGATAAAAACTCTCAGCAAACTACGTAGGCATAGAGGGGAACTCCCTCAACCAGGAAAAAAAAAAAAGCATCTACGGAAAATCTATGGCAACATCACTCTTAATCAAAGACTGAACATTTTCCCCCAAAGATCAGGGTAAGAGGAAAATGTCTGCTCTCACCACTTCTATTCAACATTGTATAAGCTTCTAGCCAGTGAAATATAGCAAGAAAAAAGATATAAGAGACCTTTATTTATATTGGAAAAGAAGTAAAACTATATTTACTGAGAAGATGGCTGGTAAAAAATCTTGATGGAATCTACAAAAATGTACATTCAAGTGGTCTTAGCAAGATTATAAGATAGAAGATACAAAAAACAATAGCATTTTTATTACCATCAATGAAAATTAGAAACCGAAATTTTGAAAACCGTTACCAATTATAATAGCACCAAAAAAATGAAGTTCTTAAGGGTAAATCTGACCAAAAGTGTACAAGATCTGTACACTGGAAACTACAAAATGTTACTTAGGGAAATTAAAGAGGACGTAAAAAAATGGAAAGTTATTCCTAGATCATGGATCAGAGACTGTTTAGATGCCAATTGTCTGCAAATCTATCTGTAGATTCATTGGCTTTCCAATGAAAATCCCTGCCCTTTTTTTTTTTTTTGCAGAAATCAGTAGCCATTCTACTTCTAGGTATTTACCCATGAGAAAAAAAAGCATAAGCCCACACAAAGACTTGTATATTAACGTTCAAAGCAACTTTATTTGTAATAGCCCCAAACCAGAAACGACCTAAAATCCATCAACTAATGAATGGATGAGTGAAATGTGATCTATCCATGCAGTGGAAAAGTACCCAGCAATAAGATGGAATTAAGCATAGATACACATGGATGAATTTCAAAATAATTATGCTGAGTGAAAGAACCAGATGAAAAAAGACTATACACTGTATTACTCCATTTATGTAAAACTCTAGGTAACGAAAACTATAGTGACAGGAAGCAGATCAGTTGTTGCCTGAGTGGAGAGGGAAGGGTGGGGAAAAACAGAAAGAAAGGTTTACAAAGGAATAGGAGGAAACTTTTAGTAGTGATGGGTATGTTCGCTATTGTGAATATGGTGATTGTTTCATGGATATATATATGAAAAAATATCAAATGGTACACTTTAAATATATGCATTTTATTGTATGTCAGTTATATCTCAATAAAACTCATTTAAAAAGAAGTTAGAAAGAGAACTGAATAAAAAACACAAAGAAAGAAGGAAATGACAAATAATAAAATAAAATAAGTAACTTATCCAAGTTCACACAGTTAGAGAATGGCAGAATTGGTCCAAATTCAGATTTGTCTGACTCCAAAACCTGTTTTCTTAACATAAGTAAAACATCATCATTGTTTTCCCAATTTTGGTCATGCAGTATCACCGTCAAGATTTTTGTCAAGTACCACCTACTATTGTTAACTTAATATTTTTCTTTAAATTGACTCACTTTTTAAACTTAGCCTCATTCTAGGCAATAATAGCTGTGAATAGGTTTTCATAAGCAGTTGGAATTTTTCTGATACGCATTAAAATAAATACATATCAATTCAAAGGAAAAAAACTTACCCATTGTGATGGCTGGTTTTATGTGTCAATGTGTCTAGGCTATAGTATCTAGTTACTCAGTCAAACACTACTAACCTGTTTCTGTGAAGGTATTTTGTATTTGTGATCAACATCTACCACCAGCTGACTTTAAGAAGATTATCTTTGATAATGTGGGTAAGACTCATCTAATCAGTAGGAAGGCCTTAAAAGCAAAACTGAGGTTTCCCTGAGGAGGAAGAAATTCTGTCTCAAGACTGCAGCATCACCTCCTGCCTGAGATTTTCCAGACTGTGGACCTTCCCTACAGATTTCAGACTTGTCAGTTTCCACCACCGCATAAGCCGATTCCTTGAAATAAATCTCTTAACATATATGTATCCTCCTGTTCTGTTTCTCTGGAGGACCCTGACGGATACACCCACGTATCACTCATTTCTTCCACTCTTTTTCTTAAAGCAAGGTGAGAAGGAAATAAGTGGGTGGGAAGGAGGGGAGTGAGAGGTGGTGGGCCAAGTGGGGCCAGACGAAGAACCCTCCCTTTGTGACGTGGGGAATGGAAATGCAGGAAGCAGCATGGGCAAGCCTCCCCACCTCTCTGGGACTCACCTATCACCTTGGAGGGGTGGGGACAAGAAAGGAAAGGAATGCAGTCCCCACAAGGTAGGTCGTTCTTCGCATCATAGCCCAAGAATTGTCCAAGGCCATTGGGAATCACTCCCACCCCACCGATCCACCCTCTTTTTAAGTACATGAAGCCTGAGCAACAAAGTCTCTTGCCTAAGGACACAGCAGGTGAGGGGCAGAGCCACTTGATTTCCAGTTTAGCTGTGAATCTCCTCTGTGCTCCTATCAGGGATCCTGGAGCTGTCCATGTTGACACTCCACCCACTCTTGTGGTCTCTGTGGAAGGCCACACCAGGGACCGAGAGACACAAAGGACCCATCTGTCCCCCACATCCTCTCTCGACTCTGGCTGCACATTAGCATCCTCTGGGGAGTTTTTTAGAAGTTCCAGTATCTGAGGTCTACCCCAAACCACTTCTATCAGGATCTCTGGGGGGACGAGCTAGAGCGTCAATACTTTTTGAAAGTGCTCCCAGGTGATTCTAATGTGCAGCTGGGCTGAACTGCTGCATTTCACTTCCCGTTTTCTACCTCACATTTTACTCCCCTCCGTCCCTACTGGGGGGCTGTCCATTCTTACTATTTTTTGGTGATCTGCCTAGAAGGGGAGAACCAGGGAGGAGGCTGGCCTGGCCGGGAACACTTTCTCTGTCCCTGTGCTGCCCTGGAGTCTGGCACACCTCACCCCGTTCAATGCCATCCCATCCGGAGCTGCTGCCCCACCGAAGCAGAAAATGCTAGTATCCCTCTCTCTTCCCCAATCTGACATGACCTCTGAGACTTCCTGTTCTCTCTTCAGCCTCTCCTCCCCTCAGACTTCCAACCCGCTTTCCTTTTTCAGTCCTTCTTTACCAGAAGTTCTGAGCCCCCTTCTTGGCTACCTTCCTCCCCACACCTGCTGTTCTCTCTCCTGCATCCGTGGCTGATTTGAGTCCCTCTGTGGTGCCTTTCTCCAGGAGAGGGGTGCGCCTCCCTTCAGCGGATGCCCTGGCTGCCCTAACCCCACGTCTGCAGGGAATGCCTCCCAGATGTCCATTGTGGCCGTATAGTTGACTTCAGGCTGCAAACAGGGAGTGTGTCTGCCTCATACCCTTTTCTCTTCCCTCTCTGTGCTGCCTGAGAAAATTCCTGATGAGAAAACTGCAGCAAGAGCTGCCGAGAAAGACAAAGGACTGCTTTGCGGTGTTCTCCCAGTACTGCAGAATCTTCTCTTGAGGCCCTACTATGTGCCAGGTGCCAGGATTACAAAAGATGAATAAAGCAGTCCTTTCCCTCAAGGAATTTATAATTAAATAAAAGGTAGAATTTTTTATGGAACAGGGGAGAAAGGAGGGCAGGAAAGGGGTATGGGGAAAAATGAATATTAGTACCTGTTACGTGCCGGGCAAACGCCTTCTCCATTTTATATGGAGTTTTATGGGCAAACTCCAAATAAAAGGTACTGTTTTCCCCATTATATAGATGAGGATACTGAGGTAAACAAGGTTAAATAACTTGCCAAAGGTTATATAGCTCTTAAGGGACAAGGTCAGGGTTTGGACCCAAGTCTTTGGACTCTAGTTCCAGCACTTTCTAGGAGTCTGATGGTTATTCCATAACCGACCCAGTGCTCTTCACCAGACTGAGCCATGGGGAGAGCAGAAACCCTGGAGCTGGGGGTTTGGCTTCTTGCCCTGGCTTTACTGCTAACGAGCTGTGTGACACTGGGCAGTCACATTCCCTCTCTGGGTCTTGGGTTTTTTCTTTTTTTACATATAAAGTGAGGGAGATAAGAGTAGGTAATTTTAAAGATCTTTTTCAACTCTATGATTTTCTTGATTGCATTTCCTTTTCCCAGTCAGTTATATGTTTATTTTGTTTCCATCTTAAAAGAAGGGTCACTGGAGCTCGGGGGAGGGTCACGCAGTCAATCCTGCAAAGTCGGAGCTGGCACCCACAGTCCAGCAGCCTGGCACACTGCAGTGGCCATCAGTCGGGGCTAGATGCATGCAATTAGATTTCCCAGGGAGGCACTGAGAGTGCCTGTGAGGATTCCAGCAGCTGGGGCAGCGCCCCCGCAAAAGCCACCGAGAGAGATCACTCAGTTCATGGAATAAGGCCGAGGGGGAGAAGAGGGACAGCCCAGAGCCAGTCATTCTGAAGCCCCCCCGGGCATTTCACGCTTTTGAAAATGGCCCTGAGAGAGATGCTATCAGGAGGCATATTTAACGGGTTTGGGAAATTGACTAATTTTGTTGCAATCATCTGCGTGTTGTCCGATGCATGCTGAGCATCTAGCACCAGCGTGGGCGTGTGAGTGGGGCCAGGGTGTCCGAGGGAGAGACGTGGCGTGGGGAGGGCAGGGCAGAGTTGCTGGTCGTTTCTAGCTGCCTGAAAAACCCCCGCTGACTTCAGGCCACCAAGCTGGGTGTTGGGTCAATGACCTCTCTTGCTCCGCAAGGAAGGAGTCATCCCCACCCCTCCCTCTTTCACATCGGTGCTCCCTCTCCTCTCTCCCCGGGCCTCCCTTCCCACCCTTGCCCGTAGCCCCGTTTCCGTATTCCCCCCCCACCCCCCACCCCCCAGTCAGCCCTGAGCAGAGTTCTTCCTGCAGCCACCCTTCTCCCATGCTCCGGGTGAATAGTTATCAATATCCCATGCTAAGAAGGAACACACAGCCCCTTGCATGCCCGATTCACCAAGAGCTGCTCTCCCAGCCCCTCCCTGGGCCTCTGGTACACTCCCTCCATCCTCTGGGCCCTGCTTCTCTTCCTCCAGAGACACTGCTATCCATCAGCTGTCTGCCTCGCTGGTCACAGTTACTTTCGCTGGCTGTCTTCAGCTTGGTTGTTAATTTTCTCTCTCTCCCCTCCTCCCACTCCCTTTTCCTCCACTTGTTCCTGGATTTGGGTTTGCTATGCGTTGCTTTTCAGGGCTGTCCTGCAGAGGCGGGCAGAAAAGATGCCCAAAGCAGAGCACTCGTGTCCCCTTCCAGGTGACTCTCTCTCCTCTCCAAAGTTGAGGATCTTTGAGGAGAGAAGGCTACAGTCTCCTGCAGAGGCACACGATGCCATTTAAAGGGCCCAAGATTTGGAATCAGGGGACTCTAGTTTGGGAACTAATTCTGAGAGAACTTTGGGTAGGTTCCTTAACCTCTCTAAGCCTCACTTCTCTCATTTATAAAACGGAGCCGTGATGACTGAGTGAGAAAATCACAGCTATCATTTACTGAGCAAATTCTCTATGTCAGGCTCCATGCTAGGCACTTTCGAATAGGATTGCATTTAAGTATGTTTGTGAAAGTGCTTTGTAAATTAGAAAGTGCTGTGCAAATGCCTGTTATTAAAGGAAAGCAGAAAGCCGCTATTGGCATCTACATGGCTCTCCTTTGTACCCAGAAAATAACTCAATGGGTACTTTTGACCAGTTCTGTTACGAAATTTCATACATACGTCATCTCATTGAGCTTCACGTGGCTGCTCTGTAGTAAGTAAGCAAATATGATCGGCCCCACCCTATAGATAAGGAGGCCAAGACCCAGAAAATGGAGTCTGGGGAATTCTGCCTGTTTTCTCCACTTCCCCCTGTGCCCTCCTGTCCTCCCTGCCCTCCATCCCCCTGCAGTGGGCTGGGAAGTCTACCTGTTCCATCTCATCTGATGGAAGGTGGGGGGCAATGTGTGAGTGTGCCTGGGCATGGGCAACATCTAGAAAGATGCAGTGACGTGCCAGGCAGAGGAGCTATTTGGAATAGGCAGGGTGGAGCTCTGAGAGTGGCAGAGTGCCCAGGGGGCTGAGGTGGCACAAGCGGTGCTGTCTCCAGAGCAAAAGAGCATGGTGGGACCAGAAACCAGCAGGAAATGGGGCTGCCTAAGAGAAGGCATGGTGTGTCACATGACTAAGATCCTGAGCATGGGGCTCCGAGCCCAAGAGTCTAGCAAGGACTTGTTCTTATTCTCTTCTAACCTTGGGCCAATCAGATCACCTCCCACATATACCTGGTACCCCACATCCTCAGGCCATGGGACCAGACTCTGGTCCAGGAACTTGTGCCTGAACCTGCAGTCCCTTCCAGGCAGCCAGTGTAATTATCCAGGCCTTGGCTACCACTTTATCCCCAGCCACCAAAGGCCACAGCTCATTCCCACACAGGCTGAGTCATGGCACCAGCCGACACACGCAGACCAGGGCTCCCTCAGAACCATGAAGAATAATCAGGGCTGCTGCTGACCCCTTCAGAGAGGCTCCAGTTCTCCCAACCCTAACAACTCACTGCCTGGGCAGATTCCTTTAAAAACTGCATCCAGGGCTTCCCTGGTGGCGCAGTGGTTGAGAGTCCGCCTGCCGATGCAGGGGACGCGGG
>NW_006787038.1:1402851-1416231 GCF_000442215.2 Lipotes vexillifer
AGCTGGGCCCGTGAGCCATGGCCGCTGAGCCTGCGCGTCCGGAGCCTGTGCTCCGCAACGGGAGAGGCCACAACAGTGAGAGGCCCGTGTACCGCAAAAAAAAAAAAAAAAAAAATTGCAGCCAGTTAAAACCACGGAGCCCAAGGATGCAGCCCCTTCTGCCAGCTAGGCTATTCCTTACACTCACCCCCCGAATCCTTCTGAGCTTCCCTTTTTTCACCTTCCAAGGCCCTCTCTCCTCCAAAATTTTCTTTGGGCTTCTGGGTTCTCCCTTCCCTGCTCCTCCATGGACTGATGCTCTGTGGCTCTCCCCTCAGAGCACGGTTTCCCTTTGGGCGGTCTCAGGTGGAAGCTGCCCTTCTCTCTCAGCCCCTGGGCTCAGGGGCTCTGCCTCAACAAACCATTAAACCCAGCCCTCTACGGTGAAAACCGGCCCCAGTGTGCTCCCGCCGCCTGCTTTGCACTCCACTCTTCCTTGGTGCTGCCCTGAGGTCACCTCATTCAAGGAAGACATCACTCTTCCTCTTCTGGGGACAACTTTATCAGCTGCAAGCCTACACGTCACCATCATGTGGGATGATATCGCATCTCCATGGGCTGCTTCCTCAAAACAGCTTCGTCTCTCTTATGCAGCCCCTACTTTACGGCCACTGCCTGGACCTAGTCATCTTGGAGCTACCCCACCTCTGGAGTGTTAAACACAAATACCCTGCGGGCAGACCACAATCCCACACCCTTTGTGCTCTCCACAGCCTTTCCTACACCTGACCTGTGATGTCACTGGTCCTACAGTTCCTTGGCTTTTAATTTCCCCTCATATCAGCCCCACCTGTTTTCCCTTCCATCCTGAGCCAGGCTGGGGTCCGTATTCCTTTTTTTTTTCCTAGTTGCTCTTACCTCTGTTGTCCCCTTGTCTTTTCATGACACCCTTTTGGCAAAACCCCAGCATAAAGTTAATTCAGTTATTTGCCTTCTCTGCACCTCTACCTAGGATACTGGGTACTGTGGGAGAAAAATCACACGGCTGCACAGAGTGAGGGGACTACACGACCACAGCCAGCATCACAACCAGGCCTTCAAAGTGGCCCGGAATTTTCTTTCTTTTCCTTAGTCAGTTCTCTCTAGAGCTCATGGTCAGCGATTTCTGACCTCCTCCACTCTCTTCAAGACACCACCTTTCCCAGCATCTCCCTACACATTCCCAGCAGATAACCTTCAGAGAAAGTAAGAGTCATTTGGCAGAAATTCCATCAGCATCCTGCCATCAAACAGACTTTATTCTTTCCTTCTTTGCTCTCTGGTCACAATGGATGAGGTAGGGGTCCAGATAACCCTCCTAAGAATTTAGGCTAATCCCTTCAAGTGCTTTGGACCCTCTCCCTTTCCACCTCCTTTTGAAACCCCCTTTGGTTGGTTTTCCGTGCACTACTCCCATCTTGTGTTTCTTCCTCTCTACCTGCTGCTTCTCATTAGCATTTAAACATGTTTGAGATTCACTGTTTCAAAACAAAACAAAACGATCCTCTCCCTTAAACCCACCTCCTTATCTCAGTACTTCTGTGCTCATTGTTGCTCATGTAACAGTTTCACCCCAATATTTTGAAACTTAAAACAACCAACACAAAACAACAAACGCTACCTCATTCAGTTTCTGAGGGTCCGGAACCTCGATTCAGCTAAGCAAGATGGCTTGCGTGTCTCCTGAGGCTGCAGTCAAGATGGGACAGCAATTATGTGAAGGATAGACCAAGGCTGGAGGACCTGCTCCCAGTATGGCTCAAATATGGCTGTTGGTCATTGGCCTCTGTTTCTCATCACGTCGGCCTCATGACGTGGCAGCCATCTTCCCCTACAGTGACTGATCCGAGAGAAAGTGGCTAAAATGGAAGTCGTAATATCTTTTGTAAAAGGAAAACCAAAATGGAGTTGGTATTGCTCACAGAGCTCTCTAAAATGGAGCCGAGAGGCCAGTGAGGAAGTGTGACTCATACACATCTCAGCTTGGAAGAACTCTGAGCTTTTGACCACTTATTGTCTTAACAAAGACATCCAGGACATCTGCCAGAAACTCAAGATACTTATCGGACTCTTACCTTAAAATAACTCGTGACAATCTGTCTACTTATCGGACCCTTACGTAAAACCACTCTTGAGAGCCTATTCCTTAAGGACAAATAATTCTTTTCTTGTATCAGAGTACAGCCTCATGGCTTTTGCCTTTCTATGAGCCCCCCGACTCTTTCTCTTCCCTGGAACACGCTTTTGGTTTTACCTGAATCGGTTATCTCACACGCTTTTGGTTTTATCTGAATCGGTTATCTCCTGAATTACAATTCTTAAGACCCCAAATGAAGCTCTTTGTTCTTTGCAGCCTCGATACTGATTATTGTTTGACCCTTTTGAAATGTCCTTACTTCGGCTATATTTCTTTGGTCACACAGAACAGCCCTGATATGATGTGGGAGGTGAGAACCCCAGGAGGTGGGGGTAATCAGGCGCCATCTCGGAGGCTGGCTACCGCACCACACTTTGTAGCCAGACCTGTTCAAAGAGGTGTTCACCTTGGGTGTCTCCAGATTTTGCTTTTCATTCAGACTGCTCTCACTGAGTCCCCAGTGACTTCCTTATTTTGAAATCCAAATGCTACTTTTCAGTCCTTATCTCAGGTGGCCTCTCCGCAGCATTCCATCCTGCTGAGTCCCTCCTTCACAAACACTTCCTTCCCTGGTTCCTGTGATATCACAGGCTCCTGGATTTCCTTCACCTTTCAGCCCCTCCTTGGTTTCAGTCACAAGCTTCTTTCCTCCCATCTATCTGTCTCTGAGGGTTGCTGCACCTCAGGGTTCTGATCTCAGGGTTCCCTTCTGTGAACATCATCTTGGCCTCTGCTAACCTGATCTCCTGGCGCTCCCTGCACCCCTGCAGAATGTCTCCTGGCTCCTGCCCTCCTCCCATTGTCATCAGTTCAGATCAGCACCTCGGGGCTACTCTTTGTCCAGTCATGAATTCCTCAACTAGAGGAGGAGGGAAGAGGCCAGAAGGAAGTAAGGATAATGGCATAAATTAATGCAGGGAGTAACCGAAATTCATCAACCTCAGATGGAGAAGCCTGCGGGGTGGTTTGATTATTGTTTTCAAGTCTACAGAGGCCCCTTTTGCTTTGAGAAATATGACCAATTGCCCTGTCTCTTCCAAAAACCAAACAGGGAAAGGTAAAGTTTTAGTAATGACAGATCCAGGTTAAAATAGAGAAGCGTTAATTGCCAGGAATTAGCTAGAGCAATGTGGAGTCTGATCAGCAAATTTTTAAAAGTAGGTTAGGTTTTTGCACATTTGAGATGATTCCTGGGTAGACTGAGCTAAGGGTGGGCAGGTGGATTGGGTAACTCACCACATCTTCCATGGCAGCATGAGGGGAACTCCAGGGTGGCACTGAGCTCAGAACACAATCTCTTGTCCATTTCCAGCAGTGGAGTGTGAGAAAGCCCATGCTTAGCAACGAAGACCCAACGCAGCCAAAAATAAATAAATTAAATAATTAAAAAAAACAAAAGGGACTTCCCTGGTGAAGCAGTGGTTGAGAATCCGCCTGCCGATGCAGGGGACACGAGTTCGAGCCCTGGTCTGGGAGGATCCCACATGCTGTGGAGCAACTAGGCCCGTGAGCCACAACTGCTGAGCCTGTGCTGTACAGCCCGCGAGTCACAACTATGGAGCCCGCGCACCTAGAGCCCGTGCTCCGCAACGGGAGAAGCCACTGGGCTGCAGAATGGGTTCATTGTGGTCTGCAGGGACAGGGCAGTCTAGCCACTGCTGCTTGGCTGCATCAGTCTTGAAACTGGCCAGAGCCTGGGGTTATAGGTAGGGAGGAGTGGTGTGAAGACAAGCATGAATTGGTATTGAGACGAGGAGCACAACCAGAGAGAATAACCTTGGCTAAGGAGCTGGTTGGTGTATCACCTCCTCCAGGAAGCCCCCCTGATACCATCAGACTGGCTTCACCTCTGTGCTCTCAAAATGCCCTGTGCTCCCTTGGTCCTCAAATGGACACTGTGGCACTGAGATGGTCTAAGAGGTTGTCTCTATACTCATCAAGCCATGAGCTCCTTGATGGCAAGAACCATGTGTCGTTGACGGCTGTCTCTGGGATCTGGCACAGCATGTGGACCCTGCAAAGTGCTGGGTAAATCAGTCTTAACTAATTGACCTAGGGAACAAAGGCCTTGGAGGACTTTGTATCACATCATCCCCAGAGCTAACTTCAGTATAGCCCAGCAGAAATCCCTGGCTTTTCAGAACCCCATTCCAATGGGACAACTGAAGAGATGACCCAAGGAAATCTGGGTTCTGGTACCTGCTCAGCCACTTATTAGCAGAATGACCTGGTTAGCACATGACAATCCCTTCCCCATGCCTCAGTTTCCTCATCTATGAAATGGGGGTGATGACCCCACAGATTCACAGAGTTGCCTTGCAAATCAAATGAGATAATGGGTGTGGAGGTGGTGAAAACATCTAGAGAAAAGTCTTTAAGACTTATACAGAGGTAAGAAGTTATTAATAGCCTCATTAATATTCTTACCCAGAATGCCCATGGAGAAGCAGTCTGTGGCAGCTCCAGCCCCCGCACCCCACCCTTCCATACTATTTCTGTCCCTGGAAAGCAGGTTCTTGGAATGGGAGTCCCCATTCTGCCACAGTGCGGGAAGGGGGTGAATGTCAGGCGGAGACGCCCACCCCCCCCCCAGCTCTCTAGCCTGCCCCTCCTTGGGGGTTCTCACCAAACCCTTTGATTTAGAAAGAATGGCCGACACCAGCACACCAGCCATCTGGAGGATGGCAGGCGGCATCTTGTCTCTGTCACTTCGTTTGATGCTGAGGTGCTGGGGTGACCCCCCAGTCAGGCCCAGGTACAAGGGGAAGCAGCTTCCACTTGTCTCCTGTGTTTTTGGGGAGGCGTGAGCTGCTCCGGTGGCTGATCCTTTCTCTCTTCCTGCTCTTCTTCCCAGGACTGTTGAGCTGCCTGCGGCCCATCTTGCCTGCAGAGAGGAGTGGCCGGGAGTGAGAACAAAGCCAGGGTTTTCTCCTCCCCCACATTATTCACTTTCCTGCGGAGCAAGTGTGATGCTTGCCAGCATCAGCTGGCCCATTACTAGGGAGCAGCAAAGAGAAGTAGGTGGCCCCAAGATGGGGAGAGGACATCCAGATGGGTGGGGTCTGATGGTGACCTCATCCTCCAGAAAGTTCCGGAGATGACATCCAGGTCCTGCCAGCCAGCAGAATCCCCCAGGAGGTAAGCCCTGAGGGCTCCAGGCAGAACACCTGACCTCCCCTGGGCCTCACCTCCCAGTTTCCCCTGGCCATGCTATAACCTGTGAACATCAGCACGAGGGCAGAGCAGATCTGTAGAAGTGGGGTCTTCACTGGCTTTGCGAATAATCAAAGCCCAGGGTCAGCAAAACAGTGGATACGAAAGAAAGAAAGCCAGGAGAATACATCTGAGGTCCAGGGAAGGCTGGCATCTGGAGTGAGGTGTCAGACAGGGGCTCCGCCAGCCCCGCCCATGGCTGTGTCCACAGCGGGAGGAAGACCAGCAGTGGTTGTTACCAGTCTTGCGGGAATGGGCCACTACCAGAAATGCAGCCGCCTGCTCAGAGGAGGTCTCCTAGCTCGGCCTAGCTCCCCTTCCACACTGCGCCAGCCAGGTCTACCGCGGCTGACTTAAAACGCTGTCCTCAATTTTATCTTTAGCTCTGGCTGCTGGGAGCCTGAGTGACAGGCAGGCTGGGGGCTTGTGCCGGGGTGGGAAAAATTTGCAGCTACCTGGTTTGCTGAGGTGGTACGATTGCAAGGAGCAGGGCCTGTGTGGTGTTCGTTGCTGCATCTGTGGCTGGCGCGGTGGTAGGCACGGAGCTCCCCCAATACTGGTTGAATGGATGGGTGGATGCAGCCAAGCATGGATGGAGCAGAAGACCCCAGAGGAGAGGATGAGAGCAGGGCCAACTGGTCCACAGACCAAGTCACGGATCCGGAAGGAACTCTGTGTGGTCTTGGGCGAGTGACTTCCCCTCCTGGCCTCAGTTTCTTCATTTGTAAAAGGGGACTAGATAAGCACTTTTCAGACCACGTCCGTGGACCACTGACACTACATCCACCTCTGCCTCTAATCCCCCACCCCACCTCCATAAACAAGGTGCTGCTGCTGGGCGCTTGAGTTGGAAGGAAGGGAAATGACGGACTATAACGCTCTCCTACCTCTTCCATCGGGATTGAGTCACTTTTATCAATTCTGAATATTGAGCTTCCTGAAAAGAATTCTTTTATTTTTATTTATTTATTTTTTTAATAATTACTTAAACTATCCAGAGCAGTGGATGTTTTGCTTTGGGAAGCAGAGACTGGTATTTTTTTTTTTTTAACATAAATTTATTTATTTATTTATTTTTGGCTGCGTTGGGTCTTCGTTGCTGTGCGCGGGCTTTCTCTAGTTGCAGTGAGCGGGGGCTACTCTTGGTTGCGGTGCGCAGGCTTCTCATTGCAGTGGCTTCTCTTATTGCGGAGCACGGTCTCTAGACACACGGGCTTCAGTAGTTGTGGCTCGCGGGCTCTAGAGCACAGGCTCAGTAGTTGTGGCGCACAGGCTTAGTTGCTCCTCAGCATGTGGGATCTTCCCAGACCAGGGCTCGAACCCGTGTCCCCTGCGTTGGCAGGCAGATTCTTAACCACTGCACCATCAGGGAAGTTCAAGAATTCTCTTAGACAAAGAGCAGCTCTGTTCCCCAAACACATCCAGACTTGAGGAGCTGGAATGAAATTGCCTCTTGGAGCAGGTAGCAAGAATAGCCCCTCCACTGTCTCTCTTCAGGACTGATATGAAAACCCCTTGTCTGAGCAATAAAAAATGTGACGTGCCCAAGAAAGGATGAGAGGGGCCAAGGAGAGACCCTTGCAGGGCAGTAGGAGGGTGTATGGGAAGGGGCTGACCGGGGGGTGATCCAAACCCACAGCTAGACCTCGAGGAGAAGCAAGCCTCCGTGGAGATGGCAAGGAGACTTGAGGCAGCAAGAGGTCCGAGGAGAGAGCCAGAAGAGGGACTTGAAGCCAGGATCCAGCCACCCCCGACTGTCATGAGGTGGGAAGGCTCGGCAGACCCTTGAGGTCCCAAGAGGGGGATCCAGCAGCCTGGTGTGCTGGGACCTGGATGCCAGCTTGGGCGCTGACCCCGTGGAGCCCAGGGAACAAGGTTACTGGCAAGGCAGGAAGGCCTGCGGGGAAAGGGAAGCCTGGCCCAGGGAACTCCTCGCCTTTCCTCTTGGTCTGCCTTATGAAAGGAATGAGGTGTGACCGGGACCTGGGCAAGTTATTTTAATCATATGTGCCTCCCTTTCTTCCCTTGTTATAGGGAGATGACCTCTGACCCTGCCTATATCACAGAGGTATTCTGATCAAAACAGATTATAGATGTGAAAGTCTTTCTTACTACATATTGAAACTGCTTTACAGGTGTTACTCAATGGCCAGAGGGCTGGGGTCTAGCTGGCAGGACTCTGTTCCTTCCAGGCTCTTCTTCCTCTTGTTCTTATAAACTTGCTCCAGTGAGAGAGCAAGTAGGCCCAGGGCCTACTTCCCTTTTTCTTTTGAACTTCCTTCCGCCTTCCTCCTCAAAGACATTCTCCTGCCATCCCCTTTCTTTCCCCAGCCTTTACCCTGGTCCAGCCTCTGATGCTGAGCTCCCAATAAGGCAAAGGACCCCTTGCTCCAACCTCCCAATTCCAGCTCGTCCCACACACTCGGCTGGCCTCATTATCCCCTCCCCCTGCTTGGAAACCTGCTGCGTGTTCAGTGTGCAACCCACACTGAGGCCCAGTTACTCATCAAGCGAGTCACCTGGGCCACTCACTTCTTACTGACCCGACCCCACCCCCGCCAAACACCACCTGACATGGCCCCCTGCAGACACTCAGCTTCCTACCTCCTCCTGCTCCAAACCATATCCTCAACCACCATCTGAAAGGCCCTCCCCTTTCCTTCTGTTAAATCAAGAAAATACCCCTTGAATAAGTGGTCGAACATCTCCTCCCCTCCAGGAAACCTTTCCTGAATAACCTCACTGAAATCTTGCCTTTTTGTCATTTGAATACTTTCTAGAATAGAGCAGGATTGGCATCTCTGTAGTGTGTGTACCTGTGAGGTATGTGTCTGTGGGTTCTGCTAAGTCCTGTGGCAGTCATCTTTCCCAAGTCACCACACCCACTTGTTCCCCATGGTGGGATTGGTACAGACGGCCAACTGGTAAGACTCATTATGTAGGAAGATGACCAGGCCAGGTCTGATGTTGGGGAAGATGGCAGGACAGCATCACGTGCAGAGGCCATAGTGACCTTTATGACAATGAGACTTCCCAGAGCCTTTTCCTTTTTTCTTTAAGATTTTCTTTTTTCTTTTGATGTGGACCATTTTTAAAGTCTTTATTGAGACTTCCCTGATGGCGCAGTGGTTAAGAATCTGTCTGGCAATGCAGGGGACATGGGTTTGATCCCTGGTCTGGGAAGATCCCACATGTCACGGAGCAACAAAGCCCATATACCACAGCTACTGAGCCTGTGCTCTAGAGCCCGTGAGCCACAACTACTGAGACTGAGCGCCACAACTACTGAAGCCTGTGCACCTAGAGCCTGTGCTCCACAACAAGAGAAGCCACCACAATGAGAAGCCCTCGTACCACGTCGAAGAGTAGCCTCAACTCACCGCAACTAGAGAAAGCCCGCGCACAGCAACGAAGACCCAACGCAGCCAAAAATAAATAAAGTAAAATAAATAAATTTTAATAAATAAATAAATAAAGTCTTTATTGAATTTGTTACAATATTACTTCTGTTTTATGTTTTGGTTTTTTGGCCCTGAGGCATGTGGGATCTTAGCTCCCTGACCAGGGATCGAATCTGCGCTCCTTTCGTTGGAAGGTGAAGTCTTAACCACTGGACCACTAGGGAAGTCCCAGCCTTTTCCCTAAGACATGGCCACAGGCTGTCCTCCTCTAATGCCACCTGAAGCACTCGTCACCTGTGGCAGGAATTGTAGATGAGGCACAGACATTGTCACCCATCCCCAGGATGGCAGGCTGGTTTGTTTTGGTTGCCTGCACATTGCTAAAGGGTAAAGGCTCAGGGGCTGCTTATGTGCACACGTTGGGCTCAGCACACAGTCCTGGCCTATTTTGTGGTTTTATATCCAGAGGTGCCAAGGACAGTCCGTGTTTGCTGCTCAGGCTGGTGATTTAACCCAGAATACCCTTTAGGTGCTTTCCAACCCTGCAGTGTTCTTTTGTATCGTTTGGGTTGGAAAATGAAAAGCTCTCTCTGCCAGCAATTAATTTACCAAAATAAACAAAAATTCTGCTTTTCGTGACAAAGACAGTCCCTGAATGCCAATCTTAGGGCTGCCAGATTGCAATTTCAAGTGGGTGCAGCTTGCACGGTTACAGTTTACAGGTGATTTATCGGGGAGGTTATGAGAAAAGGAGAAAATTCAGTCAGGAAGGAGAGAAGTGTCACACATCTCTTGCCCTCATCCCCAACTTCTCTGGCAACAAGTCTCGTGTCCTTGACTCTACCTTCCCGTTTTTATTTTTATTTTTTTAAGAACTGCAGATGATTTTTGTTTTTCCATTGTTTTTTGGCTTATTTCCAACCCTCTCCTGACAAGGGTGCAGCCTGGCGCCCTGCTTTCAAACCCCATCACTGGCTGCAGGCACCTCCCGCACATTCACCATCCAAGACCTTCAGCTTGCTACATTTTACAGGAGGGTCTGGTCCCTTCATCAGAGAGCTGCTTCTGGGGGTAGTTGATTTGATACACTCTGGAAACAGTATCCAAACTGCGGAGTTGCAAACTCCCTCGCCTTCCCTAAACGCTGAATGAATAGGGACAGGGATTCGTTGCATTGTAAAGGGAGGTGGCAGCCATGGATTTGAGATAGAGTTGCTGAGAAGCTGGGAAGAATTTGCTCAGGTAGGGAGAGTGGGGTGTCTGGGGGTGGATGCTCTGAGCGGCACCAGCCAGGGACCATTAGAGATTACGCTGGGGGAGTTAAAAGCAATGATTTAAGTCTGAGAACACTGTCTCCTTCATCTCAGAGCCTGCTGAGAATCAATCCCAGTAATCATTACCCGCATCCCCACTGCTGCTCGCCAAGGCTCAGCTCACTCGTAAGGACCCACCAGCCTTCCTCACACACCTACTCTATCAACTTCCTGCTTCCTACCACCTACCTCTGAGAACTCTGCTCTTCGTGGCTTTGCAATCTGGATGGTTATCTTTGCCAAGATTCTATCGACTCTGATCCTGGGGATTCCCTGGGCCAGATTGTGGACAAGTATTTATTGTGCATGGTTTTCAGGTGCTTTGTGTGAAAAACAGACACAGCCCTGACTTCAAAAAGCTCACAGTTCCTCCTGGAGTCAAGGTAAACACAGAAAACCAAGGAAACATGCAGAGAAACTAGAGAGTAATTTCCTTATAGGCAATGGCAGGAAGTTGAATCCTCTTCAAACTTTTCTGCTGGCATCTCACTCTTGCTTCCTCTCCATTGTCTCCCACACAATTCTGTCCTGGAATAGTTTGGACACAACACCCCACGGAGCCTCTTTATTTAGCTCCTCTCCAGAGAGACACAGAAGTGACCCCAACTCTCTCTGGAGGAGTGGGTAGGCAGAGCAGCCTTGATAATAAAATCCAGTGAACAATTTACTGACCAGACTAACAGTGAGTGGTTTGCTGTGGATTCCATTCAATACTGCATGCACAACTACTGTTGTGTTAGGTCTTCGAGGGAGGGGTGAGCGGTACAAAAATGAACAAGAAAAATCTTGCCTCAAAAGAGCTTGGGCTTCCCTGGTGGTGCAGTGGTTGAGAGTCCGCCTGCCGATGCAGGGTACACGGGTTCGTGCCCCGGTCCAGGAAGACCCCACATGCCGTGGAGTGGCTGGGCCCATGAGCCATGGCTGCTGAGCCTGCGTGTCCGGAGCCTGTGCTCCGCAACGGGAGAGGCCACAGCAATGAGAGGCCCGCGTACAGCAAAAAAAAAAAAAAAAAAAAGAGCATATTCTTCATGTATATCTAATATTAAAACTTCAATCATATGGAATCCTTTGGAATATAGTACTTTGAGGTATTAATGCTTTTCAGACTCTTTCACTGATCTACCACTGAAGTCATAGCATCAATGTCTTTGAAATCTTGTGTTTTTATCATCATATGAAATTTATACTCCACTTTATATCAGTACTGGTTTTAATATAAAATGATCTTCCTCCTCCTCAATCCCACACTCCTCAAAGTCTAGTTATAACCGAAGCAGTAGGAGAATGGGACACTTATCCTGTCTTTTGGACCCCCGTACATTATCTTACACCCAAGGAACACAAGTACCCTGTGAGAAAATCAGGGTAATAGCTCAACACCTACCTATTGATTTTCCCTCCTTCCCAACCCACCTCCTAGGTCTGACCTTGCCGGGGGCTCCAGACTTCCTATTTTTCCTGCCTTGGCCCTCCACTCCTACAAGCCAATAGCCCCCTATTTCTGGGACATCTCGCCCCTGGTTTACCTTCTTTTTGTGCCTCTCTTAGAGGAGGTTCCCTGTTCAGTTCTGGTCCTTGATTTTATGTTTGGGATTGTTTTTGGTTTTGGACACACAGCCATTTAGGCCCAAGGAAAATCGTGGCAAAAAAGTCATTTATCACTCCATTAATTAATTCTTTCAAAAAATATTTATTGGCCACCTGCTCCTTAGACTGAGCTGTGCTAGACACTGTGCATATAGTGATGAGCAAAATAGAAATGTTTTCTCTCCTGATGATGGTTACAAGTTATTGAGAGAAATGACATTAATCAAATAATCCTACCAGCGTGTAACTTTGAACCGTGCCTGGAAGGGAGGAACTAGGGTGCCGTGAGAACATAGAGCAAAGTACGGACTCGCTCTGATCTGGGGGAGGTGGTCAGAGAAGGCTTCCGGGAGGAAGAGGTATTTCAGCAGAAATGTGGAGGATGACTAAGAGTTAACTAAATGAATGTTAACTAAATGAGGGGGAGCATTCCAGGCAGAGGGAACAGCATGTGTAAGTGTCCCGTGCCTGGGGGAGGGGAGCACAGCCAACTTGAGGAACTGAAAGACCAGCGTGGCTGGAGCATAGACAGAGGAAGGAGAAGTGGGTCAGGTGGGGCCCAGAAGTCTAAAATCCAAATTGATAACTTTAGCTGGAGATACACATATGTGTACTAAGTACATAGGACATAACCAAGTATGTTTACTTAGTTCCAGAGTAAACGGAGGAGGAAGAACTTTAAGTGAAAACAAATTAACCAAGATGAGAAGTTCAGGAGAAGGTAAATTCACTACATTAAATATTCCAAAAAACCTCAGAAGACAAAGAGCAGGGACATGTTTGTTGAATGACGGAAGGAAGGATAAATGATGAATGAATAAAGATCTAGTACCATATTAGACATCTCCATTTGTAGCCATGCTTCCAGCAGAAGACTGACCTGGCTCTGCCTCTTCCAGGCCAAATCGCCTTCAGTGCTCTGCCCTCTGGATGCCATGGCCTCCTGTACATGTGACTGTCACAGCCTTGTCCCATTGTATCGCCGTGATGGGTTACCACTTGCCTCTACCACTAGACTCTGAGCTCCTTGAAGGCAGGGACCTTGCCCTACTCATTTTTTTCATCCCTCGGGCCCAGCAGAGTGCCTGGCACACAACAGGTGCTCAGTAAGCGTTGGTTGAAGTAATACACAGTGTCCTGCCCACATAAATTCTGCAAGGGAATGAGGATGACGGAAATGAGCAGTTGCCTTAGCTGCGTATACCCTCAGGACTAATAGCAAACATTTCAGAAGAGTCAGCTGCCTTAGACATCCGTTTTGTGGTGAAATCTTAAACTTGCTCTTAGAGTGATCAAATCCAGGACCTTGTTTTTCTTGTGGGTTTTTCTGTGGGTATGTCCAGCTCATCAAGTCATCAGTAACTAAGCAGGAAAATCTACAGGGTGAATTGCCAGTCCTCTCCACTAGCCTATGATATCAATATTCTGAGTATGAGTAGCCTTTGTATTTCCAAGCTATATGTGCACATCCATCGTTTCCTTTTGTCCATACAACACCTCTGTGATGTACTTAACTAAAAGAGGTTAAATGATTCGTCCAAAGATCCTACGGCAAATTGGTCCAGCCTAGTCTTTTCTCTTACATCCATTCTGCTGCCTTGCCTTACTCCCTACCCCAGCGCTTTCCTTTACCCACTTTGAAAGGAGATGGTTCTCAGCAGCCACACTCTTGGAGATGCTCTGGATAGCTCTATGGGCCTTGTTCCTGCTG